>NC_060140.1:650222887-650523929 GCF_021461385.2 Schistocerca piceifrons | reverse complement strand
AATACGTGCACCTGAAATAAATCACTGCGCAGTGAACTGCCATATCCTGCATCATTTTAAGCCGTTTTCGTAAGTTAAACTCTTTGTTATCTTTTTCAAAATATGCAACTATTACTCACGCAATAGTGAAAGGTGTGAAAAGCAAATTTCAGCAGATTTACTTTTCATTTAACGGTGAGGATTAGCATCATGTAAATGAATGAAAGAGGTATTTTGAAATTAAAGTCCGTTTAATGACACAGAAGTGACTTGTACTAACATGAACTATAAAATTTTCTCAGCATTATCATAGAGCATAAAAATTACTTTTACACACAATATTTGAATTACGTAAAATTTACTCTTTGCTTTCCTAACGAAGTGCTTTTGACTAGCAGTGGAGGAAAAAGATAACTAGCATACTTAACAGAAGATTGATAATTAACACTGGTACCAACATGTAGTTATTGTTAAACACAGTGAAGTCTTTACACTACAATAATAACTCAGCTAGCGCTAGCAGCAAATAAACTCACTGCAAATTGCCGCCTCCCAATAATATCCTCTTAAAATTCCCCTTAAATCCTCTTAAAATTATCCTTAATCCTCTATTGCACATCAGAGACCGTCCTAAATAAAGTTCATTCCCTGTGTGACACACGCCATTCCAAGCTTCTCATTCGATATTTCTCATGGTACTTACATTACTCCCTATAGGTGTACTGGGAGCCGACTACTTCTCTTTCTTTTCTTTTTTTGTTTTGCACATAATGAAAACCACATTGTTACTCCATTCTCTATTTCATATCCTTGCAGAATATAAATTACATTTTCTAACTAATAAAAATAACTTGATCACATAACTTCTGTGTTTTTATGTAACCAAAGCTATTACTTCTGATTCAAGTACAGTTTACACGCACAATATAAAAAAATTTAAAATCATTGTTTCTATTTTGTACTCAATAGAAAATTCTTCATCATGATCAAAGGCAAGAGTTGTCTTCTATTACTGATAAATGCAATAGTTGTTTATGAATAACACAAACATGTCTTATATAAGCACGAGGAAGTATTGAAGCGATATATATAATGTGCATTATTGCTACAGCATCTCTCCCTGTCACGTTAAAAACTCAAAAGGGATAGAATAGAACCCGAATTAAACATTGACAATTTTAATTTCACTATAAATACTGCTTATTTTTAAGTGAAAGACAGGAGGATTATTTAATTAGCGCATGGCTAGCATCACATCACACAAGGGAACATTTTATCTTTAACAATACACATGCAGTTGTTTAACACATAGAAAAGGAAGTCATGATTATAAGCTGATTAAATTTACAATATTTAGAAAGCGCATAAGGCCACAGGCATATATCCAACTGCTGAACGTACGCAGTTGATACCTTAGTTGCTGACACGAGCTCCTCCGAATTGCCAGGAAAGTGTCGATTTTGGCACATAAGTATGATATGCTGAACAATTTGTCGTTATGCACCACAGTCCCAGTTGAGCGATGTGTACACTGAGTCACTACATCTTCCACTATTTATCCGTATTGTATTGAGTACGGACCAGATCTTGCGAAGCTGTGAAAACCCTGGTTGCCTGGTCGAGATGCAGGATATCTTCAACTGTTCTCGGTTAGCGTTGTTCTACCATATTTCTGCTCGTCGGTCTGCTGTTATTTCTCCGTTGCCCACCATAGATTTTGCATCTTCTAGAGACAGCTGACGGGTGCGTAGTCTGGTTTTACTGAGTTCAGGAATGCCCTCACGTGTACGGAGGTGAGAATCGCCACCTGTTTTTATAAACTCCCACTTGAGAGTAGCTTCAGGGCGCAAAAATGGTGGAGCTATATGGCTGGAACAGCCAGAAAGTTTGAGTATTTCTGATTGTTCCTGTGATGATGTTTACAGTTTAGTTGAGCTGCGTATCGTCTGGTGTACTTGTTGATCCAGACTGCAGCGCAGTATTCTGCCACTTGGTACACCAGTAAAAGAGCAGATATCCTTAATGTTGGAGCTGATGATCCCTAAGTCATGCCGGTCGGAGTGGCCGAGCGGTTCTAGGCGCTACAGTCTGGAACCACGCGACCGCTATGGTCGCAGGTTCGAATCTTGCCTCAAGCATGGATGTGTGTGATGTCTTTAGGTTAGTTAGGTTTAAGTAGTAAGTTCTAGGGGACTGATGACCTCAGAAGTCCCATAGTGCTCAGAGCCATTTG
The DNA here is from genome assembly GCF_021461385.2 of Schistocerca piceifrons. Lineage (NCBI taxonomy): Eukaryota > Metazoa > Arthropoda > Insecta > Orthoptera > Acrididae > Schistocerca > Schistocerca piceifrons. The sequence continues at coordinate 650,521,717 of NC_060140.1, read as the reverse complement.
AACCATTTGAACCTAAGTCATGCCACAAATTTTCTGCAACACTTTATTTCTTGGCTTCATTTTAGTGGCACTTTTCAGGAGGTGCTCTTTGAAGTTGAGCGTTCTGTCAAGAGTGATCCCTAGACAAAGTGAACTTTTGTTATGGCACAGCTGTTTTCCTTCAAAACACACTTCTATTTTCTTCTTTACGAGCTTGTTGTTAAGATGGAAGCTGAGGATAACTATGTAGAACGAAGAGGTTCCATAGTCCTTCACACGGGGTGTTCACAAAGTCTCTCCGCAGTGCCGTTTGATTGTTAGCCGCGCGTGCCGTATGACTGTTCGCCTGCCTGGGTTACTTCAAGTGGACTCGCAACATTCCACTGTTTCGTTTGTCTCAGCCAGTGTCAGCAGTATCGTTGGCGTGTGTCGTTTCGTGTTGACGTGAACGTTTAAGTTTACTTCCTATGTTCGTTTGTTTCGTTTTCGTCACTGTTAAAATGCTAACCATTGAAGAATGTGTCGAACAAGTGTTCAAAGCTGCCGGTAAATACACAGTTTCAGTTCGACAAACATTAAATCCGTTTTCCCGGAGACAACACTGCCACATCGCGATACTGTGCGAAATTTGATTAACAAATTTCGAAGTACGGTTTCAGTGACAGATGCACCGAGAAGTGGTCGTCCTAGCATTTGGTCTGAGGGTAAACTACTCGATATTTCCGATAACATGTCCATGAGTCCGAACAAGTCAGTAAGAAGACTCGCCCAGGAAATCGATGTTAGTTTCGGAATGGCCCACACAGCTGTAAGGAAAAAATTAGAACTTTTCCCATACAAAGGTATAGTAGGGCAATAACTGAAAAATACTGATCATGGCAAGTGACTGCATTATTGTCAATGGTTCAAAAATTTCGTTCAACAAAATGGAATGGATATTCATAATGAAACGTTTTTCACTGATGAAGCGTAGTTTCATTTATCCGGGTACATGAACTCGCAAAATTCTCATGTATGGAGTACTGCAAATCCATTGTGTATTCATGAGGAACTACTTCATTCTGTGAAAATAGCAGTTTGGATTGCAATTTCTAGACGTCGGATTGTGGGTCCCATATTTTTTAAAGAAACAATAAACGCACAACGATACTGCAGTTATATCCTGTACCCATTCTTTAGGAGAGCTTGTGTTAAGTGAAATACTGAACGGTTATTTTAAACAAGATGGTGCAACCGCGCATACAGCTCCCGTTTCAATGTCACTGCTTGCTGAAGTTTTTGGTGATCGCGTAATTTCACAGGGACTTTGGCCTCCACGATGGCCTGACCTAACACCACCTGACTTTTTCTTCTGTAGTGCAGCGAAAGCAACTGTCTATAAATACCGGCCAAAATCCATCGATGAACTGAAAACTTCAATATCCACTTTCACTGCTTCTGTTACAGAAGAAACGTTACAGCTTGTGTTTGGAAACATGATTTGACGAATTGACTTGTGTATTCAACAACAGGGGTGACACATTCAACATTTAATGTGAAAATTTGTAAGTATAAATGAATATTCAATAAATTAATAACTTTTAGTTCATTGAGTTTCATTTCAGTGTATTCACTGTGGCATGAGGCACGTGCGGCTAACAATCATACGGCACTGCGGAGAGACTCTTTGAACACCCCGTATATCCTCACACAGTTTATTGTTCCAGTTTCAGGGGGAATGTAGCAAGACACTGATTGCATACGTTAACCAAGCAACAGATATGAGGTAAATCCCAATAGGTATATGTCCGCAGCTCGTGGTCGTGCGGTAGCGTTCTCACTTCCCACGCCCGGGTTCCCGGGTTCGATTCCTGGCGGGGTCAGGGATTTTCTCTGCCTCGTGATGACTGGGTGTTATGTGCTGTCCTTATGTTAGTTAGGTTTAAGTAGTTCTAAGTTCTAGGGGACTGATGACCACAGATGTTAAGTCCCATAGTGCTCAGAGCCATTTGAACCATTTTGAACCCAATAGGTATGCAACACACCTAACACACAGATAACGCAGGGACATTCTTCACAGACCAAGGCTACTACAAAAACTACCGTAGGCTACGCTTTCTTAAGATAGTCTGCTGTAGCCTATGGTAGTTTTATAACGTGGCACCAATTTACCTGTTGTAGAAACACTGCTACAGATCGACCCACTTGGCAGTATGTGTAGGAAAACACCGCAGCAGGATGTTTGATCAGCTGGAAGCGTTTATTTCAATCTTCTTTTATATTTTCTTCCTGATATTGCCTACGTGTGTGTGTGTGTGTGTGTGTGTGTGTGTGTGTGTGTGTGTGTATGTGTGTGTGTGTGTGTGTGTGTCTGTGTGTGTGTGTGTGTGTACGTACGTACGCATGAAGTGCGACTGCGCTTCGAATGGACATCTGCAGCTAGGCCTGCCGTTTAAGTCTGCGTCGTCCGGCCACAATGGCTGCAGGAGACAAAAGCGTTAATGCGTGCGCTAAGCGAGTGTTCTGGCCGCCTCAAAGCGGTGCCGACGGCCGAGCCCGCGGCTTAAAACGCAGCCCACCGCCGCCCCTCCCTCCCCCCCACCTTTCACAGAGCCGCCGCCCCACAGACGGTGTGCCGCTGCGCTGCAGAAATTATCACCACCGCACTGCGGGACGGAGCGCGCTCGAGTGGCTGGGCACTGCGACTCGCCAGCAATTTAGTCCATTTCGTTCTCTTTCAACCGGCTGGCGCTCAGTTAGCCCATTTCTTACTAATATACACTGGGGTTGTGCATGCGTACTCAGCTGAAAACAACGTGTTCTTTCTCTTTCTTTAATTCGGCTAGTAGTTTACATGACTCCCATGGAATGCATAATCCAAATTTGGGGATCGAATTTAGTTACAAGTAAGCCAGATGTCCCGATTGTGTTTGCAACAGCACTGATGCTACTGGCGTCATCGCTTAACAGGAAACCTGGCATAAAGTATATTTCTGACGACGTAACAAAGGACCGTCGGTGAAACACATTAAGGAGGGGTGTTCATGAAAAACGCACGCTATTTAAAAGATGCACCAACTCTACAATTCTGAAGAAACGGCAGTTAAATTTTATACCATCGATTAAATAAAATTAACACATTTGCTATCAAGTTCCTTGGATTGTGTACATTTAACTTTTTCATCGAATTTAAAAATTTTATTTTCAAAAAATAATGTACCTTTTCCTCACAAACTATCGAGAGATTTCTAAAAAAAACTTTTCCGTTTAATGTCTCTGCATCTAGTAAGCTTCTCGTATGATGTTTCTTGAATAGATCGAACAGGAGAATTTTAATATTTTTTTAATTATAATTATGTAAGTATAAACTTCATGAAGAATTCCGACCACTGTGCCCTATATTTCAGCTCACACTTATAATTTCAAAATTTGCTCTTGAGACAACATTTATAGCAATTAGTGTACAAAATTTCAAATTCTAGCCTTCATAGATTCTGAGGAAAAAGTATATAAACTAGAAAAAACTATTTTCGATAAATGCAATTCAGAGTTCAACATGATGTTTATTCTTATGTCACCTCTTCAGAATGACCCAGATTTGTATTCAGGGTCCTCTTTCTCTCCATGGTTTCTCTTCTGGTTTCTTGTTTTCTGCCTTCTTTCCTCTACTAGATCTTTCACTGACTTTACAGCTGCAGACAGGTGCTATAAATCTATTTTACTCTAGATGAGCGAAATTTCCTACCATAAGGTTCATTCTCTCTAATACATTCATCCTCCCTACGTTCCCATCCTTAAATACAAGAACGGCATTATAAGCTGCAATTCTGACAACTATATCAGATGCAAATGTGGTTTTAGCATATCTTTTCAGTATGAGTGAATTTGGAGACTCATTTGGATTCTGGCTTTTGCCATGATCACACTTTTTTATAAGTCCACGTTTGGTCAGAAACCTGTAAGTGAGCTTTAGAACAGCCAGGATTCACTTTGGGAGCCTCTCCTTGTCAATATAGGGGTTGTTATCTCTCTGAGCCTGTAGATATTTACACTAGCTAATGTGGCACAGGTGATGAATAGGATGATCATCTGTTGTCACCATATGGAAATACGTAGCCCATACTGCCCTTTTCATGTCACTTACACTGCATACGTTCTGTCTGACAGCCTTGCAGCACAAGGCACAACAAGAATTGCTTCTTCATAAACAAAGCAGCTGGTTTTGTTATTGTTTCTAAGTAACGGAACACAGCCACAAATTATCTATAAAACCAAAGACTATATACCAAACCTTCTATGTGAAACCCCGAGAAAGTGTGCCTGAAACTCATCCACGGAATTGTTCACCGATCTAGTATTGAATTTTTGCTTCAAAAAGTGGGCTTGGCGAAAATGTCACTTCACACATTTAATTCTGTTTCAGCCCTTCGGATGCAATTTCATCACTGAAACCTTGGGAACCTATTGTCCATGAGCTCTGCTAATTAACAAAAATTAAATTGAAATTTACATTTTTCAGTCAATTTCATGAACGACTCCCCTTCGTGTTACTTAGCTACCTGTAACAGTGTCCAGTGCATGCTCTGTTAATCGCCTAATAATTGCAGGCTATCTGTACGACAGGCTGTTGGGGTAGATCAGCAGCTTCCTCGTACTTTTAGTTCGTGATTGAATTTCGCACCTCACATAGGATAGCCCAGAGGAAATACGAGGGCTATTCGAAAAATGAGGAACGATTAGTCGCGAAATGGAAACCACTGTGAAAATCCGACGAGGATTTTCACAGACGTTTTGGGCAGTGTCTCTAGTATGCCCATCGATCGCATCAGTACGCTCTTTTCAGTTGTGAGCGCACTGTGAGCGAATAAAGGTGCCTAGGACAACAATGTCTCCCGCCAAGTAGGAGGGCCCACTGAGAGGTTTCGCCTTAATGAATGCAGCCCACCTAACACAATTGCCACGCACTTCCTTCTTCATGGCAATTCTCAGCCGCACTCTGCAGGGGCATTGAAGACGCTCCTGCAGCCTTTCCGATGAGAAGTGTTTTACCACCCACAGCACAGCCCTAATTGGCTCGTCCTGAGTATCATCTCTATTCACGTGAAACGCTAGCTACGACGACAACACTTGGGCGCAGGCTATGCGCTATAGACAAGCATAAAGAATTGTCGGAAACGACAGGCATCTGCCTTCTATGTTGGAAATTTGGTAGAATGCTCCGACAAATGTCCAAGTGGGAGCGGCGACTATGTAGAGAAGTACCTAGAAGTTGTAGCTAAAAGTGCAAAGAAAACAGTTTTGATTTTCACTGTGGTTTCCATTTCACGACCGATCGTTCCTTACTTTCCGAACAACCTTCGTAATACATTTTCATTTGGTCACCCTGCTGAGATGCGGATGTGCTCGCATCATCTATCGCTTCTAATCGGACGCACATAGTATGTCATTCGATTCTGTGTGGAACGTTGGCCACAGCGCGTGTGCATTGAGGCAATGGAGTAGTTCTGTCTTCTGCAGAACGTTACAGCAGCCCAGTGTGCAATGCGCCGTATAGAAGACCGTCATTTCCTTGTCCAGGCAGGGCAATATCTAAGTGGATAAAAGGATGGTGTGAGATGGGTTTTGTAACAAATGTGAATCATGAGAGACCTGGAATGACAGTTCAAACGCAGGAAAAAACGCGACGAGTTCATGCAGTCTACAGACAAGTCCACAGAAATTTTGCGTCGTCATTCCAGAAACATTTCAAATCCATCACACGTCTTTGGAGAGAACTGTGAAGCAGGATTTAAAGTTTCATCCTTGTAAGCTGCAAGTTTCTCAACAGCTGCGTGCGACAGATAAAGAGGGCAGGCGTAGTTTCTGCACAACATTATTGGGCAGAATTCACAAGGGCGACCGTTTTCTGACAAATATCGTGATATCTGATGAGGAAAACTTTCATCTGGATGAGTCTGTCAATCTACAAAATTTCCGAGATGACACAGACACCATCATGAGAAGTCCCAGGCTAGTCCAGAGGTTATAGCCTGCTGTGCTGTTGGACAGTCCATTGGAATCGTTGGGCCACATTTCTTTGAAGGTAAAAATTCCCGACCAGTGAGCTTCAGTTCCGAGCGGCATGTGGCCATGATTGACAAAAAGTAAACAGTAAAGACGATAACCAAGTGTCTGAACATATCCTTCCTGTTTCACCTGCCCATTGCAATGAAAGTGAGATAGAAAGTATTTTGCAGAGGAATATTGGTTCAGTTAGTGAAAAGTATGAATGTTTTATCGGCGAATCGGATGTGAATGAAATATTTGATACGTTAGTTCTCAACGGAATCTATTCATTGTAGTGAAGTTGATCTAGAACTTTCTATAAAAAATCTCATATGACTTGCCAGTGAACTGGAACTGCAGCGTGGTAAGCGTTCATACATGAGCACCTTTTGGAACAGTGTTGCAGTAAGTCCAAATGAAGAAAATGGTAGCAAAATATATTAACATAATATTACGAATAGATTTGTTAGTGCCTTGCTTACAATTGGTAAGGGTGCTACTGCAGGTGCAGTTTTCTGTGGCATGATGAATCTGCCAAATCCCACAACCAAGTTTACGAACTATAATAGATTTATAGGGTTTAAAATAGAAGATATATGTATAGAATCTATGAAGAGAGCTGTGGAAGAGGCAGAAATAGTAGCAATTTACAAAAACTTGACTGCAGCATTCGACGCTACCTGGCATAAACGGGGACACACATCATGGTGTTTTATCTGCACCAGTATGTATACAGGGAAAGTTTTAGATGTAGCAGTAAAATCTAAATATTGTAGGTGTGCACGAAATTAAAATAATTGCACAGCTAAATGTAGTGGCACTAGTGGAGGAATGTAGGTTGCTGGTGTTGCTAGTGTATTTCAACGTTCTGTTGCGTGTGATGAAGTGCGATATGTGAATTACCTTGGTGACGGTGATTCTAGAAGTTAAGCATGTATTTAGATTTCTTATAACGTTCTTTTTTCTTGAGACTCATGTACTTCCTACCGCAGTGCCAAAGAGGTAACGTAAAATCTTAAGGTGATATACGACACCGTGGAAAGAGGATTGAAGTTACTGCAAGATTTCCATGGCTATTAACAACCGGTGAAGAACAAAAGCTATTAATTTTGCGATGTGTAAGAAAATTGGAGACAATACCTTGATTGTGAAAAAAAAGGCACTGAAAAGAAAATTATGTTCAAACTGATACTGATTTATGCTGCAGTTAGACCTTTTGTATCTTCTGTTGCGTAGTAGTACTTCAGTTCCTACTTCTTAAATGTAATTAAGCATATTAGTAAAACATACGTATACAGGTCGAATTCGATTGTTTATTCCAATAGAAAATGCACACACGTTTTTCGGTGCATATGTCTTATTTGAATATTTAAGTCCGTTGCGGTATGGGTTAACATCAATTAATTGTAATAAAATTCGTCACACTATCTAAACACCTAAAAAAGTGAAAGAAATTGGAACGGGGATTCTCAAACGACTTGACATTTTTATCCAATATGGTTGGCTAAACCCTCCGCCAGGCACTTAATTGGGAGCTGCAGAGCAATCATGTGGAAGTGGACATAAGGTCCACCCTAATGATAGCCACGCTCATGATCGCAGTCAAGTACACGCATAAGCAGTAATAAATAAGAAATAGTGAGATGACGCAACTTCTCGGCCATTGCGGCATGGGTTCCTCGTCTTGAGTTTCAACAAAATAGGTCTTATAATTTTTCTTAAAACAAAAGGAAGAGAAACTAGAGCGTGTACTTGAAGAAACACGAAATTTGAAAAAATAAATCCACCCTAATTTGTTACGCAGGGTTAGCTTTCTGGCCCAGCATTTTGTTTCCCTCGTCTTCGTTATGCGGGACGAATTGAAAAGTGATTCTGGCTCCGGCAGATAGCCAGCTGCGCCACACCATTGAGGCCTGGGGAACATGCAGTCGGTGTCAGTCGATGTGTGGGCGGCCGCCAAGGGCCTTGCAGGCACCAGGAATTTCAGTGTTTTGTTTTGCTTGGCCACACCGGCAATCCAGTCTTTCTCTCAGACGCAAGAGCAGATAATACTGACAGTGAGGGGTTGGAGCTTGGGCATTAACTTTAACTTCAGTAGCGGGGGTTGGACGTTTTGCAGTCAGTTAATGCTATTTTTGAGTCTGACCCGGGACGGAGGAATGCAAGCGGCAGAGGTCTCAGGGGCCCGATAGCATCTTTGCGAGACTCTGGTGAATAGGTAAGCAACACAGAATAACATGCTTGGTATTTATCTAAACTCTTTGATGAGAGGAAGTCTGACACCGTGGTGTCGCTGGAGGTGTGGTTTTGGGCGCACTTTTTGACTTAGGCGGGAGCGAATCTGATAGGTTCTTCTCTCTGGGACACTATGGTGGGAGCTTAAATTTTATTGGAAATTTTTTTGATTGGAAGTTGCGTCTTGCGTGTGTCCAGCAGGTGGCTGAATGTTCAGCGAGAAGACATTGCACATACACTAGGTGGAGAGTAGGGGTCTTGAAGTGAGATTCATTCGGTCAGGTGTTTTGGTAGAGGTCGATCTGACTGTACGTGAAGGAGACCGCTTTTAAAGTTGTAAACTTTTCTGCCTAAGTCTCTAAGAATTGTTTCAGAGGGAAGACCATCAATGCAATCGTAACACAAAAACAACACTCCCTTAACAGGAACGTAGTCACATTTAATCAGAATCATCACTGTAACCAGAAATGTATACGTTCACACTTTTCATAGCACACTGGACTTAACGACACTACACTGGTTACTGGTTTCTAATTGCTTATCATGAAGAGTACATTCCATTTTTTCACGAATAGGACAGACTTAAAACATTCACTAACGCTTGTTGCAGTGTAGTCTCAATCTCAAAGACGCACACACGCACACACACACACACACACACACACACACACACACACACACACACACACACACATACACACATACCTGACCCACAAACTACAACCATTCTTGGTCGTTCATTCACGTTAAGTTGTTTTTGCTGATGCTTACAATCCTAAGACTGGAGTGTAACAGTTCTCAACACTTCTTTATTCCGCGTAAGCTTCTCTCTCTCTACGTAACTACGTACTACAAACTACATCTATTTGTACTTGGTTACTGTAATCAAGTCTTTGTCTCCTTCCACAATTTTGGCCGCCCACACATGTTTTCTTTTACCAAACAGACGATGTATTGATGTCTTAGAATGTGACCTGTCGACCGAACCTGTCTTTTAGTCAAATTGACCCCTTACATATCATCTGTACAACGAAGAAAACTCTCAGAAAAGTTTCCATTCGTTCCGAATGATCACACATTTTACAGAAAGCGTGGTTCGTATCCATTGCCACATCAGGCAACACAAAGCTACAGTCGATACATAGCAGAGGAAACAGAGGGAGAGGCCACAGTCATGCAACAGGTGAAATAGTTCTCGAAAGACAGCTGAAAGCATCTGTTGTCGGGGTACGATTATGCTCAGCTGTAAGAGGACAAGGAATGTAATAGATACAGGTTAGTAGGCTTCCGCACCCAGTTCCAATCTCAGTTAAATCATTCTGCGTTTAGGACTGCGTCATGATAAAACACTATAACAACTACACAATCGACGTTGCCCTTTGTAAAACACGATCAAAACTTCGGGTACACTAAAGGGGCAGCCAAAAAACTTTCGTTACGATCGACCAGAGTTTCGTTTAGATTCGAGACCAGGACAGAACTTGACGCACCACTCCACAGCGCCGCGTGGAGTGGCCGCGTGGTTTGAGGTGCCATAACACGGATTGCGCGGCGCCTTCCACCAGAGGTTCGAGTCCTCCCTCTGGCATGAGTGTGTGTGTGCTGTTCTTAGCATAAGTTAGTTTAGTAGTGTGTAAGTCAAGGGACCGAAGACATCAACAGTTTGGTCCCTCACGAATTCAAACACACGCCATTCCACAGCGGCGGTTTTCGATAGTTTAGTCATTTACCACTCAATATTTATTGTTACAACAGTGTATGTGTAGTACATGAAATGATTACATTTACTGATCCATAGAACAAGCTGAGGTACCAGGTATTGACCCATACTGGAATACCCATATTAGCACTTGGTGTAGCTGTCACAGATGGCAATGCAGGCATTGACTCTTGATATCCTGCCAATCGTGTAGATGGCGTATATGTTCTGAGATACGTTATGCCGCTCCTTCTCGACCTGTTCACTTATTTCTGTAACAGTTGTTGGTTGGCTAGTCTTACGAGTCACTTCTCGGCCCATCATATCTCCCTCATGCTCGACTGGAGACAAGTTCAGAGATATTGCTGGCCAGGGAAGTTACTGCACGTCTTCCAGAGCACATAGAGTTTCACAGGCAGTGTGTGGGCGAGCGTTATCCTGTTGGAGCACCATATCACCTACCTACTGCAGTAACGGCAAAAGAAAGGGACTAACAATATTCTGCACATACCGAGCGCTGGCTAGCGTTCCTTCCAGAAACACGAGAGTTGTAGGTTATCACACACCAGACCACAATGCTTGGTGAGCAGCAAGTGTGTCTTGGACAGTTGCATTCTACGAGACATCTCTCACTAGGTCTACATCGTACATGCAAACGACTAACACTTGCGTGCAGACAGAATCTTTTTTCATCGCTGAAGACTACAGCGTGCCATTCCATTTTCCAAGCGATTCTCTGACGACACCAGTCGAGCCTTGCACATCGATGCTGTGACGTGAGTGGAAGACGGGCTAGAGGTGTGCGTGCCCGTAGTCCCACCGCTAATAACCGATTCGCAACAGTTCGTGTTGACACGTCTGTGCACTCAAGCCCTCCTACCTGTGCCGTGGTAGTTTCACGATCTGCCACTGCTGCCCTTACAATCGACGATCCTGGCGGGTGTCTGTGCTACGTGAAAATCCAGAACCTCGTCTACGGGTGTGAAAATGTTCAATTGATCACTGATACTAGCATCGTCGCACAAGTGACGCAGCACATCCAACTTGTGTAGCAATTCTGTGAAAGGACTATGGCTCCACTCAGATAGCCACAATTTGACCCTTTCCAAACTCACTCATTTGGCTCTAGGAAGTGCACGTGCATCTCCGTGGTGTGGGTGCCTGCTTCCTTCACACGTTAGCACAATACTGAGCTTTCTGGCTGTGATAGACAATGATTGGTTCTGGAAGCTGTGCAACTACGCTATCTGCTGGTGGACGTTGTTTAAACCATTAATAGAACATCACCTAGATGGCGTATGCCGTCACCGGATCGAAATGGGTGTCGGTCCACGTGTACTAATTTTTTCCAGCAATATAGTCGTTCTAGTGTTTTATGAGAACGTGAGTGAACACAAAAACTGTCGTGATTTCTACAGGTTTTTTATGGGTCCCTGGGAGAATTATTTACGGCTAGACGGATTTAATGTGGCTCTGCTGAAGCCCATAATGACACCCAAGATGGACGACACAGTTCCTACGTATTATAGAAAAGACAAGAAAAATGACATTGTTTACTTAATGAAATATGACGAGTTCTAAAACTGATATGGTTGGACTTGACTCATCGCTAGCTAATTACTGGTCAGTTTCAGTACAGCGCTCGTGGCTGCTGCATCGCGGTAGCGAAGTCGGGCAGAGGCAGTTTCAGATAAGTTTTTACAGTCTGACGATAATTTAAGGATTTGTAGTTTTAGCTTGACGATGTCCACTATGGACAAACGGTAGTTACTTTTATTCTGAAGAAGTTTGGGTTATTCCGACTGAAACCTAGGTAAAACTAGGTAACTTGTGCAACTGAGGCTGCTGATTTTTAAAATTAAAATTAATATTTATACAGTTGCAGATAGAGCCGCGAAATGTTGAAAATATTTACATCCTGCACTGTCAACAGGAAAAATTACTTTGCAAATTAAAACCAATGTATATAACTAAGAGAAAAATGACTGTGTAAACACATGAACAAAAGAATTAAGAAACAGCTTTGCAGATTATTAATACAAGAAAAAAATAGATTTGTAAAAAGGCCACTGTGTGTGCATTTTCATTAGAAACAAACAGCTTTCTAAATAAAAGACAGAACTGTTAAGGAACAATAAAAAATTAGTATAAAGTGTTTCATTGTTAAATAAATTGTTAACAGTAAAACGTTGGTTAATTTCTTACATCACTGTTATTATTTACAAATCCTTTCACTATAGAATTATTGTTAGTAATAATTTGTTTCTAACGAACCTTAACCTCTCTCCATATTGCACAGACAGATGAAGAGGCCTATGCAGTTTAACTAGTTTTAAGGGACGATAAAGCGGAGAGCCCAGGGGTAGGGGGGAAGAGGAGGACGGGCTTTTTCATCTTTCCATTGTGCACTTACAGGTCCAGCGTTTTCACACAAATTTTATATCATGTGACCAGTATCGAGTTACATTATGATCTAGAATACATCTCGCACATTTGCCTAAGAGGTGTGGGTTGTTTGGTTGGTTGATTTGGGGGAAGAGACCAAACAGCGAGGTCATCGGTCCCAGGGGGTTAGGGGAGGATGGTGAGCAAGCTGACAGTGCCCTTTCAAAGGAACCATCTCGACATTTGCATGAAGCGATTTAGGGAAATCACGGAACACCTAAATTAGGATGGCCGATCGAGAGGTTTGAACCGTCGTCCTCCCGAATGAGAGTCCAGTGTGCTAACCACTGCGCCACCTCGTTCGGTAGTGATGTGGGGACTCCCGTGTGTGACAATGATCAGTTTCCCAGGGCGAGGGGTGGGGATGTGACCTCGAAATATCTCTAGTAAGAGTAACATGACAATGTAAGTGTAAACTGATGCTCCCTTTACCTTGTCACTGACTTGATCGAACGCCCATTTTGTCTCATAACGGCGTTGATAACCCACTGCTTAGATCCCGTAATGATATCACCAGATGTGCAGGTGGCCTATCTCCTTTTCCCCTGGGCTTGAACCTTCCCCATGATAATTACTGGCGTATTTCAGGCCGAAGGTGGTACTGTGATGATTTAGGACGATTTTCCCTAACGTGCCTGGGGCGCAGCCACTCTGGTTACTGTAAACATTAACCAGAAAGTTTACTTCACCTTTTCTGTTACTATGTGTCGTCGTTTCTTCTGCATCTTCATTATGAATGGGCTGTTGACATCTCCATCGTCCAAGATGACAACCGCTATGTTAACAGGGATGAATGCATACATTGTATGTTGGATGAACACACGGCCGTCGTCATAAGATTTTATTGGTCTGCTAAATCAACTGGTTATAACGCCAAAAAATGTTTGTGTTTATTTATAACAGCTATTGAAACGTGTCAATCGATTTAGTACCTCTACGGAATGAAATCATCAGTGAGCGGCTTCAGTTAAGGGGAGGTTTACTATCTTTGGCCCGAAAAAAGAATGATCTTTGAGAATTTTTTCCTGGGAATGTGTTATAGATATCAATGTCACATTTATTCATTGATATTTGCTCTACAAACTGGAATTTTTTCGACCGGACATGTCAAAGAGCAAAGGCCGAAGCGCCGTCGGAACGAAACAAGAATTCGATGTAGACCTCCACGTGCGGTATGTCACAGGTCAGCCGGCTCGTCTGAAATCAAAACTGACTTTAGCGAAGTATATAAGATTCTTTAGGAGTTGTACCTCGCTTAAGTTATTTGGACCATAGGAAACAAAATGGCGGCCATTTGAAAAAATACGGTATTTTTCATCGATTTTTCGATTTCGTCGGCCAAGTAAAAATATTTATAGTTGATGGATTGGAATTTAAGTGGTACAACTCCTAGACAATTTAGTTAGTTTCGTCTGAAACAAAGAATCATGCCAATCGGTTAAGTATATTTGAAGTTACGATACCGCGCGATAAAAAAAACCTCATTTCGAGAAAAACGCGTTTGAAGTTTTGACTACATTTAGTGCAATATTATGCAACGTATGATCAATTTGCTATTCCGGGTCCATAAACTACTCGTTCCTCTTCCTCATAGAGGGCGTTCTGCTCGATTTGGGCCATCCTGCGCTGCTCCAGAGCCGCTCGTACGGCCGGTGACAAGCGGTTTTCGCCCGCTTGAATCCGGTGGTCGCCCGAATGCTTGGCGAACTGCGTCGAATAGAGTCCCAGGGTGACGTCCATCGTCGTCATGGTCTTCAAAAGTTCCGAATACCCTTCGTTGAAGCTGCTCACTGCCAGGAAAGTCGTAATCTCCACAGTCTTCGCACCAGAATGCAAATGCTTGGGGACTAACTTCCAAACACACGCGTTCAAACTTTCATTTGAATTTTGTGTGTTTCCTCCCAAGCCGTATGTCCTCCGAAAGAAAAAAAAACTGATGCGTGAAAAAGGCCGATTTCAGGCAGGTGCATTTTTTTGTTCAACCGCGAATAACAAACGTTTCCGTTCCGTATTCGGAAAAATCGTTTCAGGGGGGGTGCGATTCTAAACGCTTATATGGATCCAAAAATGCAATTTTTAAAAAAATCAAGTTTTTGAACCAAAAGACAGTAAACCTCCCCTTAAGTATGGCATACCTGCAGACACTTGTGAGACCATTATCAAGGACAGAGACACGGTGTTAGTGTGATGTATGCTGGTGCTGACTAATTTGTGTTCGGTTTGCTTACTTCAGTACCGTCTCTAACGCATTGCAGTCAACCCCGGAGCCCTGCAGCTGGGCCAGCTGCGACCCGCTGACACGTTACTTAACGCGTGCCTTGCGCACTCGTACGGTTGCCCGGCTCGGATGATACACTGTTATTGGCATTCTCACCCCGCGCGCCCGTCGCTGGATATTGCACCGCCTTATTGTCCTCAGCTCTCGCGCCAATAAAAGGAACCTGCCAATCCATACTAATACCAGCTGCGCTGAATCGCGGCCTACCTCTTGTGACACACTGGCAAACGGTCAGGGGTAAACTTAGCAGAAGCCTGGACCGCAAGATAATCCGTGACGCTATAGTAACTGACAGTGACCGCAACCGAACTCTGATGTGAATGTATTGTACAAAATTGGAAAATATGTGAACTGCACGAAACATATAAAGCGTATTTGCTTTCGACGAGACGATTAAACGATGAAAAGACATTCAAGTAATGCGAATAGATGCGAGAAATAAGCGTAAGAAGAGGAATGTCACGCAAGCTCAGTTGTAAGTATAATTAATGGTTGGCTTCGACATGTTAGTGGGACACTGGGAAACGGCAGTTTGTAGATGTGGATGTAGATGTCTTCGAAAGGGATTACTTAAAAGTACAAAGCACCTGTGCGGCGTATATTCGAGTGCTATAGAAGTAAGTAAGTTCCACAAAATTTGTAACTAACAAGAGACATCAAGGCTGTGCAATGCATGGTACGAAATTTTCTTATGTTCGATTGGAGAGAGGGGAGAGTTGGAGAGGGAGATAGACAGATATACAGGAATATCGACAGATCACGGCTGTCGAACACTTTCAGAAGGGTTCCTTTTATATCGTGAAAACGTTGAGGACCAGTTTTCATAGCGAAATGTATGTCCTTCAGATCCCTACGTTTAGTCCCCCCTCCCACAGTAAGAGAAAATCGCGAAATAACATTTCGCTGAAGTGCTTGTAGTCTACTACTTTTTCAGTCTCACAAGTCTACTTCTACATCGTATTGACCTAACGGTGTGTGACGGAATGTACTTCTGGTATCACTAATTGATGCCTGGCGAAAGGCACGTAGGAAGAATAATTGTCGGAGTAAGCCTCTGTTGTGAATGTAAAACGGGGAAATTATAATGTGCCATGTACTTTACAGTGATTCTCAGGGTAATGATGTAGCTGAATAACGTCGCCTGTTCAATTCACTAAAGCCAGGGAGATTCGGTTTTAACGACCCACCGACGACGGACTGAGTGCAAGCTTAGTTTGGAGTGGAAACTTAGCCGCACCTTCTATGAGCACAGACGCCTTTATTTGCTGAAGCGACCAAGGGAATCCAAAGAAAACATGAATCTCGATATCAGATTAGGGTTTTGAGCCCTGATCTTCCCGTAGACTCGACGAGCTGCGAAAACATTCAGATAGGTCACACTGGAATACCCAACATTATACGTTTTGGTTACCGGACGAGAACCTTGAACAGATGACAGATGATTTCTTACACATGTGTGATTTTGGATGATCAGCTGAATAGGCAGAACAGTGAACAATCGATTCCCATAGATAGTAAGTATCACATCTACCAAGCCGAGCTCTTTAGTGTCTACACAAACATTCAAAGGTCACTGCAACTTTGACGTATTGTGTTTTGGTTTGATCGCAAGCGCATTTTATCAATATGAGTGGCTCACAGTCAATCTTCTCGATTTATGAGTGAGAGTCGATACGTGAAGTTTCGCGATAGCTGTAATGGAGCAGTAACTGACACGTAATGTGAGAATAATTTCGATTTTAATTGTAACTGGAAAATTTGAAGGTAGAAAGGGAAAGTAATTAACAACATGAATGATGTTATTGTGATATCGTGATACTAAACCTTTTCAGAAGCACCGCAGTGATTGAGAATGAGTAAAATAATGAAGGTTACCAGTGGATCATAAGTAGGAAGAAACAGTAACATCTCATAGATGATGTCTAAATTAAAACCCTTGAGTTTGATGTTATGCATTTAAATTAAAGCGAAATAATAACTTTATTACCTACTTGATCTTTCCTGAATAGTAGAATACTAACTATTCTCAAATAGTTGATTATCTGAGTTAAAATGATCCAAGAGCTTTCAGATCAAAACAGGAATATGCGACTGGTATTTGGTAAAAGATAACAACTTTTAACCTTCCCGAGTTTACTTGTTTTTGACTTTTACGCCTCTAATAAATAATATCCAACAGTATTGAATTGCGACATGTAATATGTTTGCAAAATAGGACAGAGGAGACGAGAGTGGAGGAGAGGTGGACGGCAACGGCAAACGCTTACAAGAAGGGAGACTCTCTTGCATATACCGCCCAACAGCCACAGGAGGGTGTTCCCGTCGACAAACATTTCCACAAAGAAGACGGCGTTGTGAAAAGAAGTAAAGAAAATTATGATTTAACGTGATAATGGGACAACAGTTCCCTCCATCAACAATATCTTTCCTTTGACTGTCACATTTTTTGCCTTTTTAATAAAAGATTTGTTGTAGACGTAAACTTATTTTTACCCATTAACTTCGGAACTTTGTAAGTTAGCTCCTGCTGACTATTTTGCTAAGCTTGTATTTTAAATTCAAACAAATAGTTATGAAATGTATTCGCAAACTGTGAATGAGACCGTGCACAGCCTATACGATTTACTAGCAGGATACGAAAATTTGTGCGGAGCCCGGTTTCGAACTCGGAATTCCTGCTTCACGCGAGAGGTTGCCTTAACCACTTTGGCTATCCGTGTACGACTCACAGTCAGACCCAAAATTCCATATGTCCTAGTGTCTACGTCTCATGGTGTTTGCGTATAAATCATATGATTGCCGCACAGGGAGAGACATTGTTTTTGCTCGTCAGACTGCGTTGGTTTCCCCTGAGACACAGCAGGGCAGTGCTCTGTGTTTTACAGTGTCTGTATAGTTCGGTGCGAAGGCACATTGCATCGAACTACACAATGTAAAATGCAGAGACTCTACTGTGTCTCAAACAAATGACTTGTTGAAACTTGTATCTAGAATAACTTTACTGCACACACTTGAACTCAGCATTATCTGAATACGCTAAAGTAATTCTTTGAAAAGAATTAGCTTTCATCCGTATTCACCTACAGAATTATGCAGTGAAAATCTTTTTTGTCGGACCTGTGAGTATGTGCGACGGACTGTCTATGTTGTGCAGAGTTGCATGGCCGGTATTTGTGTCCTTGATGATTTACTCATTATGAGCAGCCCCTGATGATGTCTCCAGCGTTGGAAAACGGAACGTTAGGCACAGAAATTTGCCTTCGACCCGGGAATAATGCCTGTGAAAGAAAAATCTTTCCGAGTCTATGCTGTGCGTTTCCAGCACCGACAAACTTAGGTTATTCGCTGCAAGGACACACCTGTGTGTGTAATGTACACAGCTCGGTCTTTTAAAATACGGGTAACACGTGAAACCGAACTAATGGAAATTCCGGTACCGTAATAAGCCCAAAATGTAGCTTTAATTTAGGTTGATAATTAACGCAAATACTAGAAATGATTAGGGAAGATACTGGATCCGTGAAACGTGTAGCACTCCCGAACACAGCACCATGTACTTCCTATAAAGCTGCTTACGGCAACACTATAGCGATAGTTAATTCGTATCCGAACAACTGGCATTTACTCACTCTTATCAAATACGGGGTAGACTGAAGGCCTTTTCAAACATTTCAAGAATAAGGAACATTTACGTTACCAATCGTACAGCTGACAGCATGGGCCAACTGACGTGGCGATAACCTGTCCTCTCCGTCCCACGTTGTGCAGACAATTGTCCAACTACACAAAGAACTCTACCTGTGTTTCAGACAACAGAAGTTGTCATCGTATTCCCAGATCATCCATAAAAAAAAAAAAACAGAGCATACCACACGTGTGTCTCACAAGGGGATCACAAGGCACTCGGATTTTTTATTTTCTTTTATAAATTTATGTTACGTAAAGTTTAGAACTAACATTTCATTCCCCCAAGACAGTTTTATCCAGTCCTCAAAAATTATCGACAAAAGCAGCTTTCGAATTTGCCGATCGTCTTTAATATGCAAGGTAGATTTTTCTTGACAGGCCATGTCTAGTAGAGTCATCGCAGGGCACGTAGGGGTTTTAGTTTCGATTCCCGGCTGATGCATGTTTTACAAGCAGTTCTCTGAAGTTTAAAGTAAATAGAGATGGAAATAATCAGTAGCGCTCGAGACTTGTAGTTGCTGTTTCGAATCTGGTTTCGGTCATTAGCTTTTTAGTTTTATCCCATTCACATCGAGTACCTACCTCTTCTAAATAAAATTTCATAGTATACATGCTAATTAATACATTCCTAATTGCTAACTTATGAAACATGTCTTATTCCTAATTACGTGTCACACTCAAGAAATCCAGTTTTCGTTGCAAATATAAATTCTTAATTACTCACCTTTAATAATCCTAATGTATTTTAAGCTTCATGGGAATGTTTGTGGAAAATGTACCTTTGTTTACAATTGTGTTAGATCTGAGGATCGAACTGATAGCACACACATGTTAAGCGAGTTTTCTAACCAAAGTCACTCGGCTGTCGCGAAAAATTGATCTTGCTTTAACGTACTACAGACGATCGGACAACTTCAAAGTTGGTTTTCTCAAAAACTTTTGAGAACTGCATCGAACTATTTTCGGGGATCAATATTTGAGTTCTTAACTTCACATACTATAAACATCAAAAATTAGGATAATGCGACTGCCATGTCGTCCCCTTGTCAGTCCCAAATACTTCTCTGCTTCATGTGTATCGTTGTTGTCAGGGCATCTTTGCTTTTACGAATATTTCCCCTGTTGAAGGTTGACGTACTACGAGTAACGCGATTAGGGAGTAAGAAGAGTTTATTATACTGTACGTCCCCACCTCAATCTTCTTTCGACGTATGTAGGGTGTAGTTGGCAATGGAATTTAATTTGTAGTTACTTTCAGTTGTGTCAGTCGGGACACATAAAGACTTCGTCTAAACCTTCAAGAATCAAATTTCCATCCTCTCAAACTATTATTTAAGTATTTACATCTTTTTATAGCTACTAGATGACTTGTAGCTTGTCAATAACAGCTACTACAATAAATTAAAAAATAGAGAATAATAAACATAGAAAATAATATACAAGTATGACCATATGGTGAAAATACAAACGTTTGCAGAACATGGCTCTGCTTATTACACAATTTGCATGAACATTTGGTATTTCATGCACAGGGAGATCTGTTCCTGATCATGTGACTCCTAGTAACACAAGCTCCAATTATGAAATTTATTGTAAACTGGCTAGGTGCATTGACACGCAGCTCTAAAAGTAGAATGCATCTAAAGGTATTATGGTGCGACAGAGGTAGCAGTGAACTGTTGTTACGTCAGGAAGTCGTCCACTCCCCACCTTCATCCACCAAAATTCTTTCTTTTAAACCTATAATTGGAGACCTTTTCAGCATGAATTTCCGGTTACGTTTCAGAAATTGTCAATAACCAGATTATTATTCAAATCTCACCTACTATCTCTTGAAATATTAATATTGATATCTTTATGCATACAACAAATGGACAGATTACCACACATAAAGCTAGGAACGTGATACAATATTTCAGTTTCGCCAAAACCACACGAAAATTGTCGCTATTAGCCATCCCGAGTGCGAATTGTTCACAACAGTCACCTGTAGTTTAATCTCGCATATTGACCACGGGGAGAAAATTCGAGAAATTAGAGCCAATACAGAGGCTTACCGACAATCATTCCTCCCATGCACTATTCGCGAGTGGAACAGGTTTGGAGGGGATCAGATAGTGGTACCGAAAGTACCCTCCGCCACACACCATTAGGTGGCTTGCGAAGTATGATGTAGATGTAGATTTGCGAAAAGAATAATAAGGGAACTGACTAGTAGTGGTGTATAATATCCTGCGCCAAATACCATACGGTGGCTTGCAGAGTACATCTGTAGATTCAGAATAGAAACAAAAGTAATGGATTTGGCTAGTAACCAACTGAAAGAGTATATACCGCCTTTGACTCTCAAGAATTTAATAATTTTCTGTCATTTTATCTTCAAATGTAATAGGGAGTGAAATACAAGCTGCAGGCACGCATACACCGGCCCAATATGCAGCTATACTACAGGTAACGAGAATAGCATCAGATTCTGCAAATATTGGCGGCATATCGATTTCAGATGTTAACGACTTCCGTTGCACATTGTGGCGGCAACAGAGTCTTAGAGTCCCTTATGGAATGTGCAGGTGCACATATTTTTCCGAATTATTAACTCCACTGGTCTCGTACCGGAACAGAAGACTGATATTAAAGTTTAAAAGCAGCGGTAACTGAACTAACTGAAAGTAAAGAACTTTTATAATTGCACAGCTTTTGAAAAGAGCTTCACATTTTTTTAAAATCTCGCGGCTTATTCTTCCTATCAGTTGGACTGACACATGAAACATAAGGAAGGTATTCCATTTACACACATTTCGTTCAACAAGACGCTGATAGAAAGGAAGTCTCTTCTAAGCGTTAGTAATGCAAGTTTTGATATAAAGATCTGAAATAATTGTTTCCATTTATGCTTATCAGAGAAACTGATCATCCACTCCAAACTCCAGACTCCGCTGTAATGATGTACCTACGATATTCGGAGATGTGGAGAATACGTACAATGGTTTATTTACTAATCTTTTATCGAAGAAGGAAGGTTTCTCCAACTGCTGCAGGAAGCGCAGTAGATGTGCCATATATTTTTCCTACTTCCACATCTCCACCTTGATTAAGTAGCAGTGCGTTACTGAAATTACAGATTAATTCTCAAGTAACGATAGAATAAAAAGGTGAATTCTTTCGTGATTGTTATGTACATAATTTATAACTCTTGAATAAAAGTGTCCCACAGCCAGAGGGTGCTCCCACTGCAGCAGTTATTATAGCCTCCTCCTGCTCTTTTTGCGTATGGAGCTGGGGAAGAATGATACATTAAACGCCTCTGTGCGAGCTGTAATTAATCTAATCACGGCTTGCCGACCTCTACGAAAGCGACACGTAGGGGTTGTATCACATTACTAAATTCCTCACATAGCTGGTTCTCGAAATTTTGTATGTTGTCTTTCACGGGATGTTTTTGCCTATCGACGAGCCTCTGCCAGTTCAGTTTCTTTCTCAGCATCTCAATGACGCTCTCCCAAGGGTCAAACAAATCTGCGACTAAACGTGCTGCCCTTCTTTGTATGCGTTTAATATCCCCTGTTAGTCCTTTCTGATAGGCATCACACACATTTAAGCAATATTCTAGTTGTACGAGAAACTTCTAAACAATCTACTTGCATTTTAGATGTAAAATAGCGAATGAAGTGTGCGATCATGTTGATACTAGATGGGAGTATGGGAATAGCTACTATGGACGCTACGATAATAGTGAAATAGCCACAGGTATTTTTGTAACCTCTCTTTTTATTGACGCGTTTCCAAAATGTATCATCAGATTCACAAGGGAACAGACACCATACAAAGCACTGAGGCAACTTTACTGTAACTGCAGAATAAGATACTTGTAACTACAGAATCCTTAAAGGAAACCAGAAATCAGAATAATGAGAGCGATTCCATACATAATTGTATGTTAATATAAGTAGCAACGTAACGGAACTGAGTCTCTGCCCAGTACTTAATTTTGAAATGCAGGGTATCTATGTAAATATAGAAGTAGATTCCTCAGAACAACTATCTAGCCTATCGAATAAATGCAGAAACTAAAACTACACATTTGTTAATTGCCATGCACGGTGAAATGACGACAAGAAGAACAATGTGGAAAGAAAAAAAGTTTCTTGGATCATTCAGAAACCGAGAAAACGAAAATACCGAAAATGAACACTATGTTGCTTTTGGGTTACTTCTGTGGTAAAAAGGCAGAGAAAAGAAACTTAGGAATAGGTCGTTACCTAGCCCACAAAAGAACTGATACAAACAGTACGCAACTGGTGAGGCTGTGTGAAAGCTTTCACCCGAAAATAATTTTGACCTTCTTCAGGGAGATCCCAAGAAAATCCAGGATACGAAATATCTCCAAACTATTGCAAACAGATCGTGTTGTTGTTTATAGACAAAAAAATACTAAGGAATAACTTATATGAATATGAAAGTAATAAGGAAGGGTGAACTTCTTTCTGATCACTATTCCTCCAAAATTAAGGTTAAATTTCAATCTGATACATTACAAAGAAGGTCGTAAAAACAAATAATAAGTAATTCACACTTACTAGCGTAAAATAAAAGAATCATTTCGATAATATCAAGAAGAAATTAAAGTAACAAAACATTGATTACTTAAATGAATTCTTATCTCAATATTTAGCTAAATAAATTAATATTTCTGTACAGATAATGTTTGAGTCACTAAAAAATTAAAATAAAATATTATGAAATGAAATATTGATGATGGTAAGGGAAAGGATGTAAAAAGTGGATATCCACACAAAAAATTGAACTCTATGATGAATTTAAACATTAAAGAAAGGAAATAACAATATTTAGAAGCACTAAATGAGATTTTGTCAAGAGGAAACTACCAGAAATTGAGCAAAACTTTTCAGAATGTGATACCTACAATTTTTATTAGCCATTTAAAGGCAGACTTAAACGATACCAAATCCCAAGCATCTGTTTCATAAATAAAAATGGCAAATGTGGCGTAAGCAACAGTGAAAATGGTGAAATATTTGGAAAACGTTTTGATCAGCTTCTTAATTGTCCAGAGTCAATCCAAAAGCTGTTATTCTCAAACACCCAAGAACATCTGGAACACGTTTTTGCCTCCGACTGTCAAAGAAGTTGGAGAAGTAATTAAACCCTGAAAAACAGTAATTCTAGTGGAGTAGTAAATCTAGCGGAACTTCTGAAATGGTTGATATAAAAACTAAAAAATTAGGTAAAATTGATCTTTGAAGAATTCTGGAAAACAGAAAAAGATCCTAGGACAGTGGAAGGTAACCTTGATATATCTTCCACATAAGGAAGGCCATAAATAAGACGTTAACAACTGAAAAGATATTTTTTGCCACCATCTGCATAAATTATTTTCTAAGATTCTAGTAAATAAAGTAAGAATAACACTGGACAGTCATTTAGGTGTATATCAAGGTGGTTTTAGGGTGGACAGATCATGTTCTGAACAAATGTTTAATCCGAAGTCAGTCTATCGCCACCAGTGACTGAATGCAAAAGATATTGTGGTAACGTTTATTCATTTCAAAAATACCTTTCATTCTGTTGACAGAGAAGTTATACATAAATAACCTAATAATTGAACGAAAAGTCTAAATTAACAAATCTAATTCGTCAATCAATTATAGACATAGTATCGAAAGTGGGATTTATGGAAGAAATATCTCGGCCCTTCGAAATAAACACACATATACTGGAAGATGGTGACCTGTACTAATTCTTTTTAATTATATTTTAGGAAAATAGTGGTGATTTTAACTGAAAAACTAAATGAATGTATTTCACTCAAAAGGGTTGTTTGTGGTAACAAAAATTTTGGAATAAACTGCTTCTTATTTGTAGATAACCTTGCTGTACTTTTCTGCAAAAGTAGTATCTGGTACAATACAAATTAAACTTTCGGAAGAAAGAGATAGTAGGACTAGCTTAAGAATTACTGTAGAAAAAATTTTCAACAAACATTAAAAGTGCGTGGAAATTTCTGAAAATATATATTGGCCAACTAAATAAAGTTAAAAAATTTAAATATGTTTGGGAGATAATCCAAAATGATCGTCTTCAAAACGCTGTTATTGCGGGATACATAAAATGGGAAGGGCGTATGGTATAACTAAAGATTTACACAATAAAAAATACCTGTCAAAAAATACAATAGTCATTAGGATACATTAGTGAACCAGAACGCCTATATTCAAGTGCATTAAAATCTAATTAAGAGAAATCAGAAATACCTCAAAGGCGATTTATGAGGAAAATATTAAGCCAGCTTTAAACTATGGAAGATCGGAAATTACTTATTAACGATGAAATTTATCGTAAGACAGAAAACATTTCAAAAATAATGGATAAGTAAGAATAGTAGCTTTTGGACATTTGTGTGCAAGGACATGCTGCAGATTAACCAAAAAGACCTTTAGACATTTGAGGAATAAAAAGTCAGCAACAAGCTGGATCCACTGAGTAAAAAAGGATTTAGAGAAAAGTTATTTAAAAGCTGGCAAGTGGCCCTTAGTTTGCCAAACCGGAAAGGAAAATAACAATAATAAACAGACATATATATGTGTAATTTAAGAAATGTCAGTCTTGCTTGCTTTGTATTAAGCAATCATATATATATATATATATATATATATATATATATAATAACACGACTGTTCTACATTATAACTGCCTTCCACTCGACTCCAATGAATCACTGCCTGCAGGAAAACGCACGTTTCCTCAAATCAAAAACCGCTCAAGTCCACAGCACCCATCAACTGCCTGTCACGTTACGAAAGAACTTGGTAGCGGTAGATATGGTGCACTTAATGTGAACTGTTAATGATGGTGCGAATTGGCATTTTTGACATTAACAATTCACTGCCTGAGATGAAAACTTTGATAACGCACAGAAATTATCCTACATCCGGTGAAGTTTGAACGCTGAACATTTCATTTGTAGTTTGACACTTACTCAGTCAGCCACCGAGCTACAAAAAAATAATAGGAACTAAAGTAAGAGACGTATGACTCTTGAAGCCCTAGAACCCAGTAGTACATCTTCTTGCTGGCGGGTCAGACTTCGCTAATGCCAAGCATCCGTCAATAATGCGCTCTCTTTCGTTTGTCTCCAGGTACCTCCGCAACGTAAGCGTCGAAGGGGAACAGGGCAAGCCCAACATAGAATTCACGCCGGAGGGCGTTCTAAAGGCGGCCGAGCTGAAGATCATGAATCTGCGGCCCGGAGTCAGCAAGCAGCTCGTCTGGGAAGAGGTGAGTGCCATCAAACGCAACAACACTTCTTATTGGAAGTGGTTGTCTAAGAAGCTGGTGTTAAGGCAAAGCTATGTATTCTACACGAATGAAGATAGAGACTTCGGTAAATTGTAACTTACTCATAGAGGTACATAAGCTTTATTTTTGAAAGAACCAACCGATTTTATAAATTTATATATTCTGCATGCTTCCACATGTAATCGTGCATTACTTTTTACAATTACTTTTGGGATTGAAATTGTCATATACCTTTCACAAATGCTCGTTAAATATGCAGAAGACAGTCATACCCGTTTTATACTTTTGGGAGTATGTTTGGAGCTACCGTAACCATCGCTGTTGTTTCATGGTGTCGCAGTTCATCCAAAGTTATTGGAAGGGAAAGCACATATACGGAATCTTTCACAGACCAACCAAAACAAAAATCACATCCCCTGAGACCAGAGCGACTATGGAGACCAGAGGTGAATTGCGAGATCCGTGCGTCCCTTACCGCCAGTCCACCCATAAGATAACTCATTGTTAAGAAGTCTTAAATTCAGCTGTCAATGCGGCGGTGCTGCCTCTGAACAAAAATGAAATATTCAGCATGTTCTCGCACTAGAGGAAAAAGCCAAATGTTCATTACTTTCAGACACGTGAATCCTGTAACTGGGCGAGCGACCTAGCTTCACCAGTGAGACAACTAGCGTCAACCACATGAAGTTACAACTTGCAGTGAAGTGAACCTTTAGTCACTACGCTTAATTTACGATTCATCCCATGTTTTCCCTCAGTTCACGTAAATAATTAATCCTCTGAATTTTGATGAATCATTTTTAAAACTGTATTGTACGCATCAATGCAAAGAAGTATCCAAAACCTAAGAATGAGAATGGAAACATAAAAGCTTAGCAATCAGCTGCCACGCTTCCCTCACTAACAATAAATCTCTTATTCTGCATAGAGGAGAAATACATGCTATTCGAAAAACTGCTCTTGTGCGACTAGGACTCGCGCACTAAGGGCTCTGTACAAACTGAATTATGTATACAGGCAGTTCATCCATCCCCTGAATCGAGGATCTCGACGATTTATGCCTGTTATGAGCATTGATACTGGCAAGTTATTGGTCCCACGGATTCAAAGATTTTCGATAATGTTTTATTACAATAATATAAACTGGCATAAAGTCATGCAAGAAGCAGGCGAGCATTATCGTAATAATCAGCAGTTCTCCATTCAGGCTGACTGGCTGGTAGTGGTAAAGGTGAAACATCAGGTAAGGAATTTCTTTATAACTCATGTGAGGCGTTGCAGAATTTATCCATTATCAGATATCCAAGAACGTTTACTGCATCTAGATTAGTCTGTGAATGTTTGTTTCACATACACCTTGATATGCCTTATCTACTTGCAGTAATCGCTTCTGGTTATCTGAGACTGAATAAATTCCGAAACGCGTCAAATGAGCGATAAAGCCATTCCTTTCCCGAACTTTGACTTTTACCATTGCGACCCAGTTCGCCTGAATGCAGAACTACTGACTGTTTCAGTTCCAAGTTAGACGTCGAAAAACAAGTGATAAAAGAAATATACACTCCTGGAAATGGAAAGAAGAACACATTGACACCGGTGTGTCAGACCCACCATACTTGCTCCGGACACTGCGAGAGGGCTGTACAAGCAATGATCACACGCACGGCACAGCGGACACACCAGGAACCGCGGTGTTGGCCGTCGAATGGCGCTAGCTGCGCAGCATTTGTGGACCGCCGCCGTCAGTGTCAGCCAGTTTGCCGTGGCATACGGAGCTCCATCGCAGTCTTTAACACTGGTAGCATGCCGCGACAGCGTGGACGTGAACCGTATGTGCAGTTGACGGACTTTGAGCGAGGGCCTATAGTGGGCATACGGGAGGCCGGGTGGACGTACCGCCGAATTGCTCAACACGTGGGGCGTGAGGTCTCCACAGTACATCGATGTTGTCGCCAGTGGTCGGCGGAAGGTGCACGTGCCCGTCGACCTGGGACCGGACCGCAGCGACGCACGGATGCACGCCAAGACCGTAGGATCCTACGCAGTGCCGTAGGGGACCGCACCGCCACTTCCCAGCAAATTAGGGACACTGTTGCTCCTGGGGTATCGGCGAGGACCATTCGCAACCGTCTCCATGAAGCTGGGCTACGGTCCCGCACACCGTTAGGCCGTCTTCCGCTCACGCCCCAACATCGTGCAGCCCGCCTCCAGTGGTGTCGCGACAGGCGTGAATGGAGGGACGAATGGAGACGTGTCGTCTTCAGCGATGAGAGTCGCTTCTGCCTTGGTGCCAATGATGGTCGTATGCGTGTTTGGTGCCGTGCAGGTGAGCGCCACAATCAGGACTGCATACGACCGAGGCACACAGGGCCGACACCCGGCATCATGGTGTGGGGAGCGATCTCCTACACTGGCCGTACACCACTGGTGATCTTCGAGGGGACACTGAATAGTGCACGGTACATCCAAACCGTCATCGAACCCATCGTTCTACCATTCCTAGACCGGCAAGGGAACTTGCTGTTCCAACAGGACAATGCACGTCCGCATATATCCCGTGCCACCCAACGTGCTCTAGAAGGTGTAAGTCGACTACCCTGGCCAGCAAGATCTCCGGATCTGTCCCCCATTGGGCATGTTTGGGACTGGATGAAGCGTCGTCTCACGCGGTCTGCACGTCCAGCACGAACGCTGGTCCAACTGAGGCGCCAGGTGGAAATGGCATGGCAAGCCGTTCCACAGGACTACATCCAGCATCTCTACGATCGTCTCCATGGGAGAATAGCAGCCTGCATTGCTGCGAAAGGTGGATATACACTGTACTAGTGCCGACATTGTGCATGCTCTGTTGCGTGTGTCTATGTGCCTGTGGTTCTGTCAGTGTGATCATGTGATGTATCTGACCCCAGGAATGTGTCAATAAAGTTTCCCCTTCCTGGGACAATGAATTCACGGTGTTCTTATTTCAATTTCCAGGAGTGTATTTTTTTGTGATATAATTACAAACTAACAATTTTCTGATTTTTTCCTTTACTTCTGTGAAACCTTACTTCTTGCGAAATTTTATGACCCTAGTGCGACGGGAAGTACCCTACAGGTTTCGATGAGTGAGTTCATAGTATCAAAATATGGCTGCATCTTTTGATTGCACTGACTTAAAAGCTGACGTTTATTATGCCGCCAAGGGACCATACAAATCAGTATGTGACATAAATTTCATCTAGCTACGTCTAGCTGTTCCTGAAAAGAATGGTTTCTAAAGTCGAACGGACAGACAGACAGACAAATGTTCAAATATGTGTGAAATCCTAAGGGACCAAACTGCTGAGGTCGTCTGTCCCTAGACGTACACATTATTTAAACTAACGTAAACTAACTTATGCTAAGAACAACACACACACACACACACACCCATGCCCGAGGGAGGACCCGAACCTCCCGCGGGGAAGGCCACGCAATCTGTGACATGGCGCCTCAAACCGCGCAGCACAGACAGACAGACATCCAGACGGACAACAACGTGATACTATAAGGGTTCCATTTTTACCGACCGAAAAACTGAACCCTAATAAACAGGAGATTCAGTAAAGCTGCGCACTAAAGCCATAACGACTCAGTCTCGGTCTGCTTACCATTTTCACTCTATGATAGTCCCTTACGTAATCGAACATAAAAACAAATTTCTGAGAACGTACGTTTCGAGCACAGCGTATCAAGGCAATGGATTATGGATTGGAGGGAAAACCGGAAAAGAAGAGGATCGAAAAGCTTTAGTTGTGGTGCTATGGGATGTTGCAAATTATATGGACTTATACCTACGGAATGAAGAGGTTCTCCACAGAACTTGTTTCATTCCTTTGGTTGTTTCTAATACAGGTAATTCCATCAAACAAGATTTTCCTGAATGGTGTCACGGTTCGTATAATCAAATGCTTTGGACAGGTTAGGATAAATATGAATCGATAATTTTTTTTTAGTTTTATTATATTTCGTGAGTAAATGTATAACTGACAATTTCAGTGGAAATTGTAGCACTACACTGCATTTAGAAGTCTTCAGCATTTCTTTGTACCACAACTACAAGAATTGTTTTCTTTTGTTTCGATATGTTCAAAGTTCGCCTCTGTCATTTCATTTTATTGCCAGGTAATGCAAAAGGAGATTAGAGTTTAGCGGGTTTGTTAAAAAGGATTGTAATACTTATCCGGAAGAAAATTTTATCAAATTGGCTAGGAAAGAGAAACAATTTTAATTTGCCTCCATTGTAGGGAAATCAGAGTTCAAGGGAGGGGGATCTAAACTGTAATAAACAAACGTTGTTAATTTATTGCTACAGACGGAGTAGGGTTCAGATGCACATATTGCTATTCAATTATTTTTTTCTGAAGACTTTTTCTGGATCGCTTCGGGTTAATGGAGTGGTGGTTCAATTGAGGAAATAACAAACCCACTTTTGTCCCTAATGACTTCCTCGTCGAAAAGCGTTAAACCTTCTTTCCTTTTCCCGTTCCAAGCGGTGCAGTCTTTTTAGAAACGAGCTCAGTCACTAATTTCCAACTGCCACTCCTAAACAAGTTCAGCAATAGCAAAGTACATGTTAAAATCGCGCAATGAATTTGTTAGCCTTTCCGCAATTGAACTGAAGCACTCCCAGGGGCCCTATTCCATTGAAGCACACCGAGTGTGGAGCAGACCTCACTTCCGGACATGTAAAGTATGCATGAGACCGCGCAACGAGGCCTGTACAACTAGCGGACCAACCGCATGACTATATTATGACTTTCTCTGGGATCAGCAGGCGGAACGACTATGAGAAGCACATCGGAAGCTTGCAGCAACGGACTGCTCCTGCAGCCGGGACATGCGGCACTTACTACGTGTATTTAGTTTTGTTGTTGTTCAGCAAGCAGTTTTTTTAAAAAAAACTTCACTTATGTCCTCTTTTCTTCGTCTGTCATGGATAATTTTGCTTCCAAGATAAGAGAATTCCTTAACTTCGTCTACTTCGTGATCACCAATTTGGATGTTAAGTTTCTCGTTATTCTCATTTCTGTTACATCACATTACCTTGTCCTTCTCTGGTTTACTCCCCGTCCACATTCTGTACTCATTAGACTGTTCATTCTATCCAACAGATCCGGTAATTCGCCTTCACATTCACTGAGAATAGCAATCTCGTCAGCGAACCTTATCATTGATATATTTCACCTTGAATTGTAGTCTCACTCTTGGACCTTTATTTTATTTCAGTCTTCGCTTCTTCAATTTAGAGGCTGAACAGTAGGGGACGAAAAACTGTGTCCCTCCCTTACAACCGTTTTAAGGCGAGCACTTCCTTCTTGGTCTTTCTCTTTACTGTTCTCTCTTGGTTCTTGTACATACTGCATACTGCCTGTCTTTCCCTATAGCTTACTCCTATTTCATTCAGAATTTTAAACTTATTACACCATTTTACACTGTCGAACACTTTTTGTAGGTCGATGAATGCTACGATCGTGTCTTGATTTTCCTTCAGCCTTTCTCCCACTATGAAGCACAACGTGAGAACTGCCTCTCTGGTACCTTTACCTTTCCTGATGCCAAACTAATCGTCGTCTAATTGAATATTACTTAGTTGTAAACTGGAAAATCTGTATATCTACTAGTATGTCGAAAACCCGAATTAAAGTGTCACTATAGAAAATGGCACGATGCCTCAAGCTGTTTTGGTGCCGTAAGCTACAATTCCACATACTGCCGATAATTGTCCAGTGGCAATTATGTGTTAACTGAAATCGTATAGGTGGACTTGAAGTCGTCAAAGAGGTTATCAGGAGAGAACGATAGATTCTCAACAACTGCAGATCTTTAATTTTTGTCATTTTAGGAATGAATTGAGCCACTGACAAAGTACTACAACGTATCATTCCTGCACCGCGCATAGGCACGTAGTCTTGTTCGTTGTGGGTGACACAGTTGGTTTCCAGCGTCTGGGGAGTTTTACAACCTGGGGATCATGGGGCAGTAATCCTTGCAACTGAGTTGTGGTTCAGGCCTACTATGCAGCTACCCTTAAGGGCTAGTGACTTTCCTTTAACGACAAGTCTTTGCCTTGAAAACAGGAAGCAGAACTTCGCAGGGATGTGCTGTTAGTGGGAGCAAGAAGCGGAAACTGAAATTCTTCTCCTGAAATTGATTATCTGATTAGTGGAATACTGAAACAATTTCGTGGAGCTTCTTCGAGCTCGCGTATTTCAATTTTTATATGTAATCAGAACTACTCGCCTGTCCTTCTGGTGAAGATGTACTGTGAGAATGTTTTTTAAACAACATTACTGTAAGTAATCTGACCATTTCAGATACCTTTCTAGGTCAATAAATGCTGTATACTTTTCCCTGTTTATTTCTCATCTCTTTTTCCAAAATTTGACGCAGTGTCAATATTGCTTCCCGCGATTTTTTCCCTGAGCTGATCCCAAACTGATCGTTGACTACATTCCCATCTGTTTTCGTTTTAATCCTCTCTTTAACTGCTGATGTGTCAAGCTGAAAAGAATTCGCAATGGCGTTGCTGTGTACAAACGTGAAATTCTGATCAGTCACTTATGAATTTATAGCCGAGTGTTGCGTTTGAATATGTCATAAGTGGTTGGTCCGAAGAGGTTTCGCACGAAACAGTAGAGCTAGCCCAAAGTTGTATAAAAGAGAGGCCCTTGGTGAGCTCAAATTGATCCTAATGAAGCAAATATATTTATGTGGAAACTTTGAGTATGGTACTTTTGTGTGTCTTTTGACTTACTGGCTTCAAACTATTGCCGTGTTTTGCCTTGGAAGACGGTATGATGGGGCTACTGCGGGCGCGCTTTTTTTTCGTGTGTGTGTGTGTGTGTGTTTGTGTGTGTGTGTGTCTGTGTGTGTGTTAAGGGCGCAGAACGAGGGGGATATCAGCGCCCTTATAAATATTAAAAGAAACGAATATGAATGAAGTGGCGAAAAACGTCATAAGGGAGTAAACCTACAAAAGTACTCTCACAAATATTTACAACCTCAGTCGTGTTAACCTACACAGCTGCTCTATGTTACACGCCGTACAACAACGAAAAAAGGGTGAAAGGTGTTGCATCTAGCATTGAACTCAAGTAAGACGACAGATGAACTAAAATAACGGCACAGGGAAATGTCCTTGGCTGTCCACTTAAGCGGAAAAAGTTTGGGTGAGCCAGTCACCCTGGCAATGCAGTAGGAACATTCCCCTATCATTTTAGGAAACAGGTTGGACTTATCACAAAACCTTAGATCTCTCACCACGTTGGTCTGAGCGTCAGAATAGAGGGCAGATCAGACGACCAATCTGCCGCTACCCTCTAGCATTGAAAGTAAAACGCAGTCATTAGACTGATATGACGTACAGTGATCTGTAGCCTACGCCAGAAGTACCACACATCGTAGGGTCCACCAGCCTGAGCAGGAACCCGTGCGTCATGCGGCTGTGTCCTACGCGAAGGCGAGTAAGGAGGACCTCATCGCGCCTGCATGGGTGGAAGGAGGTACATCACGGTTACGTTGCGACCGTTACTAGACGAAGCTTATTGTCCGTCACTTCCAGCCACACTCTCTCCCATCGACGCATGACTCTGCACCTCAACAGCGAGGCGATAGCATCCGGAGGGAGCGGCACACTGAACTAACTGAAGATCTCGACGTGTCTCCTTGGCTGTTACATCCTCCCTTTCGTTCCCCGCAATACCCATGTACCCTGGTACACTGCAGAAAGAAGCCTCCTTTCCCAGCTTTCGTAGCCTGAGAATGGCGTCCTCAATATTAAAAATGGTTCAAATGGCTCTAAGCATTATGGGACTTAACATCTGAGGTCATCAGTCTCCTAGACGTAGAACTACTTAAACCTAACTAACCTAAGGACATCACATACATCCATGCCCGAGGCAGGATTCGAACCTGCGACCGTAGCAATCGAGCGGTGCAGGACTGAAGAGCCCAGAACCGCTCGGCCACAGCGGCCGGCTCCTCAATATTCTGGATTACTTTACCTGTTGGGTATAAGCGTTCTAGAGAGATAGGGGACTCAGCGGATCGGAATACAAAAGGATTTAGCACCTGTAACACATCACATCTGCTCCGGTCCCCTCAAGTTCGCCCATAATTCCACGATGAATATAAGAATCTCGTGAGGCAATCGTAGCTTGAGGACACGATAAGGAAAAACAACAGAGAAACCGACGGAGACCCCTGTTTAGATTCCGTCAATACAGCTAAAGAGTTTCATAACATAACGTATTAAAAACAAACGTAAGTTACTACGAAGCAGCTGGAAGAGCTCCAAAACTGCTAGCGGTACACGTCTTGCAGGTCATTGATAGGAACCTGAACACAGTTCTACATCTACATCTACATGGATACTCTGCAAATCACACTTAAGTGCCTGGCAGAGGATTCATCCAACCACCTTCACAATAATTCTCGATTACTCCAATCTCGAATAGCACGAAGAGAAAACTAACACCTATATCTTTCAGCGTGAGCTCTGATTTCCCTTATTTTGTTCTGATGATCGTTTCTCCCTATGTAGATCGCATTCTGGAGAGACAGTGGGTGATAGAAATTTCGTGAGAAGATCCCGCCGCAACGAAAAACGCCTTTGTTTTAATGATGTGCACCCCACATCCTGTATTCTGGATCTTGTATCATGTCAATGACACTCTGTCCACTATTTCGCGATAATACAAACTTTTCCGATGTACTCCGTTTATGCTATCTCGTAAGGATCCCACACGGCGCAGCATTACTCTAAAAGAGGACGGACAAACTTATTGTAGGCAGTCTCTTTACTAGATCTGCTACATTTTCTAAGTGCCCTGCCAATAAAAAGCAGTCTTTGGTTTGCCATCCTCAGAACATTTTCTATGTGTTCTTTCCAATTTAAGTTGTTCGTAATTGTAATTCCTGGGTATGTGGTTGAATTTACGGTCTCTAGATTTGACTGATTTATCGTGAAACCGAAGTTTAACGGATTCCTAATAGCACTCATGTGAGTGACCTCACACTTTTCGTTATTTAAGGTCAATTGCCAATCAGATATCTTTTCTAAATCGTTTTGCAATTATTTTTATGTTTTGATCTCCTGATGTCTTTACTACACGACAAACGACAGTATCATCTGCGAACAACCTAAGACTGCTGCTCATATTGTTTCCTAAACCGTTTAAATAAACAAGGAACAGCAGAATACCTACAGCACTACCTTGGGGAACGCCAGAAATTACTTCTGTTTCATGCGATGACTTTTCGTCAGTTACTGCGAACTGTGAAATCTCTGACAGAAAATTATTAATCCAATCACATAACTGAGACGATATACCATAAGCACACAATTTCACTACAAGCCGCTTGTGTGGTAAAGTGTCAAAAGCGTTCTGTAAATCTAGAAATACGTAATCAATTTGAATTCGTTGTCAATAACATTCAACATTCGTATGAATAAAGAGCTAATTGTGTTTCACAAGAACGGTATTTTCTAAATTCGTGTTGACTGTGTGTCAATAGACAGTTTTCTGCGAGATGAAGCATAATGTTCGAACAGAATATTTGTTCCAAAACCCCGCTGCATATCGACATTAAAGAATTGTGCCTGTAGTTTGGTGGACTACTCCTTCAACGTTCCTTGAATACTGGTTTTGCCCTTGCAACTTTCCAGTCTCTGGGAATGGATATTTCGTCGAGCAGTGTGTTGCATATTATAGTTAAGTGTGGAGCTATTGCATCAGCATTCTCTGAAAGGGAGCTAATTGGTATACTATCTGGGCCGAAAGGCTTCCTTTTATTAAGCGATTTAAGTTGCTTTACTACTCTGAGGATATCTTCTTCTCGGTTACTCATGGTGGCATTTGTTCTTGATTCTATTTATGGAATATTTAGTTAACCTTCTTTGGAATTTCGAAAGTCTGTGCTTATTAGCTCTGCTTTAGCAGCACTGTCTTCGATAGTAATTCCATTGCTATCGCGCATGGAAGCCACTGACTGTGTCTTGCCGCTAGCATAGTGTACATAAGACCAAAATCTGTTTAAATTTTCCGCCAGCTTTCGAGACAAAATTCCGTCGTGGAAACTATTATAAGCATTTCGCATTGAAGTCCGCGCTACATATCGAGCTTCTGTAAAAGATCACCGATCTTGGAGGTTTTGCGTTCGTTTAAATTTGGCATGATTTTTTCTTTGTTTCTGCAACAGTGTTCTGACACGTTTCGTGTACCTTCAGCTCCGTCGTTTGTTAGTACCCACAAATCTCTCAGTTGCGGTCGATACTATTTCTTTGAATTCAAGCCACTTCAGGTCTACGCTTATATTGACACTTTAGAAGGAGGGGAGATTGTCTCTCAGGAAAGCGAGAAGTGAATTTTTATCTGCTTTTTTGACTCGGTATATTTTTCGTTTATTTTTGGAGGATATGGGGGTTGCAATACTCAGTCTCGCAACGACAACCCTGTGTTCAATAATCCCTGTATGTTTTGATGCTCGTTATTAGCTCAGGATTATTTGTAGCTGAAAGGCCAAGAGTGTTTTCACAGGTGTTTACTATTCGCGCGGAATCGTGCACTAACTGCTCGAAATAGTTCTCGCAGAACCCCTTTATCACAATTTCGGATGATGTTTTACGGTATCTCCGGATCGCTGCAGGATATTTAATAGCACTGGAAGAGTGGTGACAGCTTTAACCCTACCCTGACTAAATCTGTTTAGAATGGTTTTCTAATTAACGTTTCCGAGTAAGTCTGTGTAATTTTCCTCGTCTCCTGCTCGTCGCTGAATGTGGGTTGTGGCCTCAACTGTAAGAGGGAATTAGCGCTACGCCACAGAAGCTTCGAGGACCAACACAAAAGGACTGCCTGAGTACAAACAAGCTTTTGTTCTTCGTTACTTGTTTACCCACAATGTAATTTGCTTATAAACAAGTCTTACCCACATATCTGATATCATGAACGTTCGTCACGTTTGGCGCATAAATATACCTTTCGTAGACCTGCAACAGAAATAACAAAACTGTGGTACAGAGCTACCGTTGCCACACCAAATTTGGCGAGTCGAATTGATACCACAGACATTAGCGAGGGTTCCCTGCTACCCGCAACAACATAACGGAGGCGCTCCTGAGTGCCATTCAGCGTAGCAGCGCCCTCACGCTAAGCCGTAGGCACACGGACCGTGCATCCGAACGTTGAGCGTTGAGCGTGCCGAGTTTCTGACGTCATAGCGTGGGATAGCACGTTCGGGAGTCTTTCCGAACGAGCAGAGCAATATCTGCCGTGTCAGATATTCTGAGCGTGCGTCTGAGCGTTGACCAATGAGGTGGCACAACGCTACCTACGTCACACGCACGCCGTCTCCCTTCAGTACAGAGTTGTGAGGCGCCATATTGGCATTCATTTCAAGCTTATATGTATATATGCCGTTTCTGAGCACCAGCAAATTGAGAATCACTGGAAAACTTGTTGTTAACTGTGTGATTCGTTCCAATAAAATAACGAGAAACATCATACTCTTGGCAAAAGAATTATTGTAACTTGCGTATTATGGGAGTAGGCTATTTGAAGCCAGCGACACACTGAAGATCTACCCAAAACGCATTGTTCTTGATAAAATTTGTTATAATTAAACTTCAATTAGTAACATATCTACGATTAAGGTTTCTCTGCAGGAGCTAAGATATTATGATTAGACGTATGGAGTTCGTAATTGCTGTAGCGTAATGACTGGCGTCACTGCCCGCTGTAGGAGAGTTCGATTGGGCGGTGGTTCGCGTTTTGCCACTTCCAAATTTTTTTTCCTAACATTCGTGTTTTTATTGGGTTCTGATACTTTGTTATTAGTTTAATATAAGTGTATACTATAATATTTGATGTTATGTAAATATACGTTCACCTTTTTTTGAGGGGTGACTTTGTTCGATTGGCTTAATCTACAGGCAGCTTGCGCTACTTGTATAAAGATATTTTGCTCCTTTTTCTTTTACGCTTCGTAATTCACATATTGCAAAGATTCAGCTACTGAGTAGGAACACTGATCAAGTAAGACTGACCTTGGGGTTTTACTAAAATGTGGGAATGATGAAATAATGTTTATCTTATGCGAACAAGTATTCAAAATTTGTACCGCACTGTTTGTAATGGAACTTTTATAAACCAGTGACCTTATTGATTGGACATGGTACTTTCCTTTTCGTGGACGATGGAGGAAATGTGCGTTTTAATAGAGCTAATGTGGGAATTTTACGCGCGCCCTTTGAGTAAACAATGTGATTTACGAAACATCCCTCAACTGCCGCTGGAGTGCGTTGCGATCGCGTATACCACGTTGAGGGCCACGTACCGTATGCACGAGTCGCGTCGTTCCTGAGCGTTCAGCAGCACGTTAAACTTGGCACGCTCAACGTTAACGTTCGACAGCCCGGTCCGTGGCCGACGGCTTAAGGTGTCGAGCTAGCAGGAGCTCGGCCCAGGTCGAGACCTCAGCTTCAGCAGTCAGTATCATCGAGTACGACAGTGACAAAGTTTCAGATGGACGTACACTTTTCTCAGTATTGGACATTGTACCTCATAAAAATAGTATGTCAATTAGTGCATCAAGTAAAGCTTTGCTGGTCCATGATAGTTGTAATTTATCCTGGAATCCTGTGGCAAAGAAGGGTGTCAAGGTTAAGAAAATCTTTTATTCATTTACGTAATAAAGTGAACTAATATTTCATGTGTTATAGTGTGACGAGCCTTCACCCAGAGCAGGCAAAGAGCGCACTGCCGTGACCAGACGAAACTACTTTCGCCTGATAACAAGAAAAGCTCGTGCCAATTTGTGAACGAGACATACTTTCTATTATTTCTTTGTCATGATTGCACGGGATGATATCACACAACATGAAGTGCACCAATTTTTCTGTGTCGGTTGTGCATGCAGTAACAAGTTAACCAACTTGCATCCAGCACGCATAAACTGCCTTACTTTAATAATTTTCTATCAGGCATAAAAAAATCAAAAACCCAAGTTCTAAAAGTATAACCTATTCTGCGCATAACTCCACAAAACAAACTGCATCAAATTGAACTTCTTGTTATTATTAATTAATAATTTTTTCACTTGCTTGTTGCGACATCCACCGAAAATGCAGATTGATAGTATTTCGAAGTACAGCTGAGAGGCGGAAGTAGGACAGCACTAATCGATGGATGGGGGACAGCCAATGAGGTCACAAAGTTTAAACTTTCCGTTGACTGGCCAAAAATGACAGCATAGCATCTTTATGATTCTACTTGCAAAAATGGTAACACAATAATCCGAGTGAGGTCGCTTCTGTTGCGTGAGGCAACTCGGCTGTACAGTTTCGCCTGTTGTTGTTGTTGTGGTCTTCAGTCCTGAGACTGGTTTGATGCAGCTCTCCGTGCCACTCTATCCTGTGCAAGCTTTTTCATCTCCCAGTACCTACTGCAACCTACATCCTTCTGAATCTGCTTAGTGTATTCATCTCTTGGTCTCCCTCTACGATTTTTACCCTCCACGCTGCCCTCCAATACTAAATTGGTGATCCCTTGATGCCTCAGAACATGTCCTACCAACCGATCCCTTCTTCTGGTCAAGTTGTGCCACAAACCTCTCTTCTCCCCAATCCTATTCAATACTTCCTCATTAGTTATGTGATCTACTCATCTAATCTTCAGCATTCTTCTGTAGCACCACATTTCGAAAGCTTCTATTCTCTTCTTGTCCAAACTATTTATCGTCCATGTTTCACTTCCATACATGGCTACACTCCATACGAATACTTTCAGAAATGACTTCCTGACACTTAAATCAATACTGGATGTTAACAAATTTCTCTTCTTCAGAAACGCTTTCCTTGCCATTGCCAGCCTACATTTTATATCCTCTCTACTTCGACCATCATCAGTTATTTTGCTCCCCAAATAGCAAAGCTCCTTTACTACTTTAAGTGCCTCATTTCCTAATCTAATTCCCTCAGCATCACCCGACTTAATTAGACTACATTCC
This sequence comes from Schistocerca piceifrons, assembly GCF_021461385.2. Lineage (NCBI taxonomy): Eukaryota > Metazoa > Arthropoda > Insecta > Orthoptera > Acrididae > Schistocerca > Schistocerca piceifrons. Next base: position 650,482,022 of record NC_060140.1, on the reverse strand, counting down.
ATTATCCTTGTTTTGCTTTTGTTGATGTTCATCTTATATCCTCCTTTCAAGACACTGTCCATTCCATTCAACTGCTCTTCCAAGTCCTTTGCTGTCTCTGACAGAATTACAATGTCATCGGCGAACCTCAAAGTTTTTATTTCTTCTCCATGAATTTTAATACCTACCCCGAATTCTTCTTTTGTTTCCTTTACTGCTTGCTCAATATACAGATTGAACAACATCGGGGAGACGCTACAACCCTGTCTTACTCCCTTCCCAACCACTGCTTCCCTTTCATGTCCCTCGACTCTTATAACTGCCATCTGGTTTCTGTACAAATTGTAAATAGCCTTTCGCTCCCTGTATTTTACCCCTGCCACCTTCAGAATTTGAAAGAGAGTATTCCAGTCAACATTGTCAAAAGCTTTCTCTAAGTCTACAAATGCTAGAAACGTAGGTTTGCCTTTCCTTAATCTTTCTTCTAAGATAAGTCGTAAGGTCAGTATTGCCTCACGTGTTCCAGTGTTTCTACGGAATCCAAAAGGAGGCTTAAAAATATGGTATTGTTGATTGTTTCCCCACTAACGACTGTGGAAAATCTTTATGACAAATAAAAGGAGTGTTAAACATTTCTATGAGTGGATAAACATCTAAATGGAAATTGGACGTTGTGATTAGGAAGACTCACGTCAAAGCGCAACGGAAAAATATACTCTGATGGGACAACCATTATGACCACTGCCCTCCGACAGGCTGAATGCTGTCGCCATCAGGGAGACATCAGGCTTGAAGAAGAGCAGGAGCTCCGCAATAATGTTCATCTAGTTCACAGCTGTGAACCAAGTAAACATTATTGTGGAGTATCTGCCCTCCTTCAAGCCTGACATCCCCAGATGGCGATAGCATTGAGTCTGTCGGAGGACAGTGGAAATGGTTGGCCCATCAGATATATACAAAGTCCGCCAGAAAAATGTATACCCCTTTGTCAACCTCTATCTGGATATCGATATTGTCGTTCGATTTGAGTTACGAGTGTGTTGTGGTATGGTCTTTGGCTCAACAGATGTTAGGACTTTCATCTCGATATTGAGAGCACGCTTGACATTCGAGCAAAGAAATTGTATTGTGAAGTGGTTTTTCAAGTTTGATAATGCCGTTGAAGTGCAACGCCAGTGGAGGCGGGAGTTTGAAAAAGAACCGCCAACCGCCTAACAATTAAACGCATCATTGACCAGTTTGAATTGCATGGAACGATTTGTAATATTCACAAAGGAAGATCAGGAAGACAGCGTATAGCTACAAGTCCTGCTCCGTCGGTTCTCGTGTTGGAAACGTTTGTTAATTCTCCACGGAAGTCTGCTACGCAGTGTGCACGTGAAGTTGGGGTTGGCAGTACAAGTCTACGGGCTTAGTAGGACCCTTTTTCTTTTATGCTACTGTCACTGGAGAAGTGTACCTGGAAATGTTACGCACACCAATTTTGCCGGGTATACGTGCGCTTTATGGAGATGATGAAGAGGTCTTCTTCCAACAGGACGGGGCGCCACTACATTAGCACCCTATCTCCACGAGCTTTCCTAGATGACAATTTTTTGGGGCAATGGATTGGACGAAGAGGGCCCATTGAGTTCCCTCCATGGTAGCCAGGTACAACACCTATGGACTGTTACTTGTGGGGAACTGTGAAAGATAACGTCCATCGACGTAAGCCAAGCACTCTGGAGGAACTTCGCCGGGAGTTTACAGTGACATGTGCAGCAATCTCCACTGTAACATTGACTGACGTAGTTTCCTCGTTCTGTTATGTATATAGCCGCCAACGGTGAACATTTTGAACATTTAAAGTAACCATATGCTAAACTGAAGGTTGTACAACATGTGTGATTAAGTATTAAATACAAAATAAACACTTAAGTAATATATATATATATATATATATATATATATATATATATATATCGATGACGAAATCCCATACGCACAGGTGTGTCCAACTTATCAACGAAGTTCGCTGTGACTGTGCAGAGTGGTATGGTTAACGATATTTGATTGGACGTATGTACTTTTCCACAAACTGAACGGAGCCGTGTACAAAACATTTCTTTAACACGCTCCTAGAAGATATGTCGTTGAGAATTCGTCAACTTATGCGATTTCAATATGATCGGGCTCTAGCACAATTTGATCTTGGTGTTATAAATCGCAACGACCTTCAGTTTAGACAACAAAGGATTTGTGATGGTGATGTCCCTGTTCTGTAGACAGCTCGGTCACCAGACATGACACAAATAGGCTATTTCCTCTGGAGAAGTGTGGAGAGCCTAGTTTACGAGACTCTGGTCGTTACTCACATGGAGCCGATTGCTAGCCCTGTGGCGCATTGTGTCTGCTACAGTGGACAACTGTTAATGGTCGGTTCTTTGGCGGTTCAGTCAGTCCTGTGGCTGCAAACGCACGAAGTCCACTGCGTTGTTCACAGCCTACTGGTGTTGTCTCCTGCATGCATTTGCAGCCTCAGGAATGACTGGAAGCGCCAGAGAAGTGACGATTGAAAGTTGCCCACTGTAGTGCAAATGTTGCACCACAGGGCTAGGACCGCCAGAGGCGCAGTAGTAGGACGTCAATCTCTAGGGATTCTGGAGCCTGTAAGTCAGCCATTTGTGCGTCGCTCTTCATTATGCCGTGATCATGGTTGTCGACATTTTGAGCAATGCCTATGAAGTGACTAGTTCTGCACTTGTTACGGGTTGTACACTGACAGAACAGACTGAACACATTACGAAAAAGTGCACTTGTTCCGTCTTAGGGCCATTGTGTTACTATGTTTTGTGTTGTGCATTTTGGTGATTTTGGTTATCATCAGCTGGCAGTTTTTTCGCTCTTGAAAAGGTATTTAGAAGGGAAGGAAACTGGTGTAGTAAATGGAATAAATGCGGACTAGCGCTGGTGAGAACACATGACGCGGTAAGGAAAGTATGTTAGCGGAGCAGAGACGAGTGGGGAATCATTCCGGCGACGATTTGGATCGCAAATTATGAAATCCAAGAACAACATTTACAAATGGTGCATAGTTATGACTTGACACCTGGAGATGAGAAGTTGGGAAACAGCAAAGCTGTCTGGCGCTTCTCGTACTACTGTCGTGTGCATCTACTAAAAGTGGTGGAACCACCTATCTTATACCAGCAGTACGATCGGCAACCTTTCGGACGGTAAGGCATCGACTAAATACCCCCGAGGCGTCGCCTTCCAGGAATCCGGCTACCGGTGACTGTCATGTAGAAACCGGTCTACGGCTGAGCAAGCGCCACCAGAGGTCCTCATCGTTGGGGATATTCGTCTCTCTGCCGGCTCACGTGCGCGGAAATAGATCCACAACTGTACCTCCGCGCACTAACTTTTTATAGCAGCGCAGCTGCACTCATTGGAAGTTCTCCACCAACACTCTGGGCCATCTCATGTGTCAGCTAAGCCTAGCCCTTCAACCAGATCCCGTTACGAGCCACCGCAGTAGAACTTCGGACCTCTCCAACACTGCACCCGGCGTGTGCGTTTGGCCAGTTTCCGTCGAGTACACGCTACGTCCTGTCATCTCGATTCACTTTGCTCTTTCTGGGCGCATGCCTAATAGAATATTAAGAGAATTATGTGTTATTTTTGTGAGAAGATGTTTTTGATTTGTCATTGTCTTGTTCTTTGGTAATAAACCTTTCTCTTGTTGATCTGGACGTGTTGTCTCTTAGGCATCTCCCTACGCGAGAAATAGCACCACGTTTAGTCGATAAGCCACGGCTCGAGGATTTATTTATTTATTTATTGCCAAATTATAGACCTGTTACCTGATGTTTAAAACAGGTCGTACATCTTACAATTTTCGTTTTTCATCATTTTACAGTTTTCTTTCCTTTTGTTTTATCTGCAACATTTACAAAGAATGCTACTTATCAAAATAACAATAATTTAAGGTTGAAATATAAATAAAATTTTGTTGTTTTTTTAAGAAGAATATAAAGAGAAGATAGGATAGATGAGAGATTTGTTAGTACCATCATCGAATGTGACTGACGGTGAATACCTCGGAATGGTTTCTTCGAGCCATTGACCGCCAGTCACACACACACACACACAAATGGTTATTAGTAGAGAAATAATGTTGCTTATCCTATTTATTACTAATCCTACGTATTAACTTCTGTAGGTGACCATCCATGTACAGCGTTTGGTGTTTTCTTGGCTAGATTGCCAGCATGTTCGCTTATTTAATGTCACATCTCAGCTTCCTTCTCCTGTTCCTCCTCATTGTCACTATTTTCGTTGTCACTATGGGTATCGCTGTTCATCCTCTGGAGATTGCTGTTACGCTGCACATAGGCATGTCTGTAATGTCGTGTCCACATATACTCTTCATGTGTTGTTTTTGAAATACTGTTTGTCAGTGCGTTTAATTGTGCTCATTGTTCTTCGTCTGTTATTGCTGTGTATATATCTATGTCTGTATCTGTGTAATCTAAGTGTAGTGTATGTCTATTGTTCTCGTATTTCCCGCAGAAAAAGACAGTGTGTTCTGGGGAACCTTCTTCCCCGTATATGCATGTAGGTGTCTGCCTCAGACTCACGCGGTAGATCTGACGATAGCATAAAATTCAGGTGCAGCCACCAGTGTTTCGGAGCACGCCGTTCATACGTTGTTGAACAAGAGACTGCGCAGGAAACGACTCCTACGTATTCTAATGCTGGTCCATGGACATGGTCAATCACGATTGCAGAGGATAGGCCATCATCGAGACTGGACTATGAATAAATGGAAACGTGTCGCCTGGTCGAATGGACCACGGAATTTGCTACACCAGGTCGACGCTCGTGTCCACATTCGCCGTCATCCAGACGAGCGGCTACTGGAAGCATGTACTGTGCCACGGACGCAGGACAGTGTCGGGAGCACCATGACTGTGGACTAGGTAACTACTACTGCTGACCGTCTGCATCCATTAGAGCTTGATGTCTAACCTGACAGCGGTGGCATCTTCCAGCAGACTGACTGTCAGTGTCAGAATGCCAGAATAGAGCTGCAGTGATTTAAGGAGCATGGCACGAAACTCACGCTGACGGCATGGTCACCAAATTCGACTGATCTGAAGCCGACAGAACACATCTGCTACGGTGTGGGGGGTGAGCTCCGCTCTCACAAACCCGTAATGTACTGGGACTGCGTGGCGTGTCTCAAAGCATCTCGTGCCACATATTTTGGAAAACTACAAATTGCGATCGTCGTGTTTAAGAACAACGTGCTTTACCTTTTGCATTCTTTTGCTGTTTTACACGATCATTATGATCGAAGGCAAGTTAGGTCAAAGGCAAGTTAGGTCAAAAACTTATCTTTCATTTTGTTGACTTTCACGGTCGTCTTATATAGAATTTTTCGTGCGACCGAGCGCTGAAGCTGCTTAAATAAATCTAGTTTTCTTGTCTGACCAGCTACATTCTAGGTCCAATAAGTCCAACATAAAAAAAATGTACAAATGTGTGTGAAATCTTATGGGACTTAACTGCTGAGGTCATCAGTCCCTAAGCTTACACACTACTTAACCTAAACTATCCTTAGGACAAACAAACACACCCATGCCCGAGGGAGGATTCGAACCTCCGCCGGGACCAGTCGCACAGTCCATGACTGCAGCGGTCCAGACCGCTCGGCTAATCCCGTGCGGCCCAATCAGTCCATTTAATCTTACTAGAGGAGTACGTCTGGGGTATAAATGTGTTCACTTTGATTGTTTATAGTCTTAGTTTACATAATCATATATTACATTTATCTTATTGGACACACATCACACATTTCATGTAATTACAATTCGATGCGTTTTGGTATCGCTCTTTAGACTAAGTTGTATTGCATACATATATTTTTACTGTTATTATGGTGCACATTGGTCCCACATCTGCTCCTGGAAACAATGTTCACATAGGTTCTGTTCATTTTGATTCATTGATAATGTCTTCAATGCCCATTTCTACCTTCTGGTTATTAATTTGGCCATTTTTACCTCATATTCCTCTGTCTAACTTTTTGACATAAGCCATGGCCCAGTATAATTGTTATGCTAGGCATTCTGCATTGTGTTATAACTTTCTTATTCTTATTTTATGACTAGTTGATCCATTTCGTTACATTATTTTATTGTCTATATGATTTCCACACTGTTTACCACTGTACTTAGATTGTTTAGATACAGGTCCTGGTTGTTTTTATCCAACGTAACTTCACATGAGATGTGTTACATGACTGCGTCCCCAAACATGTTAGTTAATTTATATTTGTAATACATTTCACAGACGCTGTCTTATTCACGTAACACATTCTTCATTTCATCTTAATCCATTTGGTTACATTATCTACATTCATTTTAGTAGTTTTGATGACTTTAAGGATCTTTCTACCCATCGATAGTTTTCTAATTTATTGATTTTCCATTTTTCCATTGCGCATACGTAAGCAAATTTATTCAGTGGCTTTTATGGCTGATTTCTACCAAGTCTCTACAGAACTACATTTGTATTTTTCTTTTAGTGTCACATGTCCTTGACTCGAGCTGTTTGCGTTGTTGGTACGAGGGTCACTCCAAAAGAAATGCACACTATTTTTGTAAAAATACAGTTTTTATTCTGCATGTGTGAAAGTTTTACACTGTGTAGATACATCCTTCCCGCTTGTTATCAAACTCAGTTCAACCTGTTCCCGTGAGTAGCGCCGTCACAGCATGTCTTCAAGACAGCTGCTTCACTTGACGTTCGTCAGAAGCAACGTGCTGTCGTAAAATTCCTGTGCTGTGAAAACTAGAGAGTGGGAATCATCCACAAGAGGTCGAAAAAGGTGTATGGAGATGCTGCTATCGATCGCAGTACAGTTAGTCGGTGGGCAAGCAGTTTACGTGATGAAAGAGGGCACGGCAATATTGAGGATTGCCCTCGCTGCGGTAGGCCTCGTACTGCACACACTCCAGAAAATGTGCAGAGAGTTAACGAATTGGTGACTGCTGACAGACGCATCACAGTTAACGACTTGTCACACTACGGTGGGATAGGGGAAGGAAGTGTTTGCAGAATGCTGAAAGTTTTGACGTTAAAAAAGGTTTGTGCCAGGATATTGACAGTGGCTCACAAAGAAACAAGAAAAACGATATGCAGCGAACTTTTGGAACAGTACGAGAATGGTGGAGATGAATTTCTTGGAAGAATTGTGACAGGTGATGAAACATGGTTCCATCATTTTTCACCAGAGACGAAGAGGCAATCAATGGAGTGGCACCATGCAATTTCACCCAAGAAAAAAATTTCAGAATCACACCTTCTGCTGGAAAAGTTGTGCCTATGGTGTTTTTCGATTCCGAAGGACTCTTGCTTGTGGGCATCATGCCAAGTGCAACCACCATAAATTCTGATGCATATGTGACGACACTGAAGAATCTTCAAGCTCGACTGAGTCGTGTTCGACCACATCGGCAAAAGCAGGATGTTTTGCTGTTACACGACAATGCACGGCCACATGTCAGTCAAAAAACCATGGAAGCGATCACAAAACTCGGATGGACAACATTGAAACACCCACCTTACAGTCCTGACATGGCTCCATGTGACTGTCATCTCTTTGGGAAACTGAAAGACTCTCTTCGTGGAACAAGATTTGAAGTTGATGACTCCCTTGTGCACTCTGCCAAACAGTGGCTCCAACAGGTTGGTCCAGAAATTTTACCGTGCGGGTATACAGGCACCGGTTCCAAGATGGCATAAGGCAGTTGAGAGGGATGGAAATTATGTGGAGAAATGAAAATATTGTTCCTGAAGGATGTATCTACACACTGCAAAACTTTCAAATATATAGAATAAAAAATTGATTTAAAAAAATATAGTTTGCATTTCTTTTGGAGTGAGCCTCGTAGTTCATTCGTTTTAGTCATATTGAATTGCGGATTTCGTGTAGGATTTCCTTTAATTTTTAATACAACACGACAAAGATTGTTAACCTTAGGTAGAATATGTTCTGAAAAGTATGATCTCGTTAAGTTTTGCATTACCAGAATCAAAAGCTGAAACAAGCACACAGCATAACTATCACCAATTGAAACGTTTACTGCTGTGAATAAACTGAAGTTAGTAGTAACAACGAACTAAAAGATATAAAAGATGAGAAAGGAAGAAATTGCTAGTGTTTCTGCCCGATTGGTTTCAAGTTGTGTTCCGTATTACGCAGAACATCGTAACGGCGCCTACAGTGTGTCGCAGTGGGATTTATCCCTCTCAAAGGACAAGTTCTCAAAGGTGTGCGTTCCAGACCTACCCACACGACAAGTTTACCGAGACATGAGTTCCGGAGAAGATACACGACTGCGCCCGCGTCTAGCGAGCTGCTCGCTGCAATCCGCTTTCCCGCCGCTTCATGCTGCACACATTCCCTGCGAGTCCGTTCCCAAGGAATTATCTCTCCAGGCGGCTTCACTGCGACTCTGAATCGCTCCAAAAGAACCGTAGGAAAACTCTGTCTCGCCACGACTGTAAAACCGCACTGCACTTCTTACCGCAAATTCCGCTCACCGGGATCTGTCGAGTAGCTAACAGAACCTTAAACGGTCAATCTTAAGCTCCAGGTTTCCTAATTACGGAGACTACTGAGGTGCGTGTGCTGCGCTGTTGCGATGTAAAGAGGTGCAGCGCTAAATTTTCTCTTCATATAATGGCATCTTGATCTACGACAGATCACAGACTGTTAATTGTTCCATCGGCTTCCAGAAAGAGTCTGTCACCAGCAGTAGAGTCAGCGCCGTTAAGAGACCGCCTGGCAGGTGCCAGAGTGGGGCTGGAATCTGGCCCTTCGTGGGCAATGACCTCACCGGCTGACATATCCAGACACGACTCACCAGCTCCTCTCACAAGTCGTGCTAGCTCAGGCAGTAACAGCATCATCTGCAAAAGGCAAGGTCACTGGTTCGTATCCTGCTCTGGCATACACTTTTAATCTGCCAAAATATTTCATAACGACTACAAGACTGCAGAGCAAAAGATTAATTCACAAAAAATAATGAAACCTTTTGACAGATTTAAACTGTGTGACTACCATTGTTCCAATACGAAACGTTCTGTTTGTGGGTAATGCCCTTACCAACTGAGCTATCCAGGCACGACTCTTATTTTTGGAACTTCCTCCACATACCCTGGAAGTTGGCTGTTTTACTGGCAACTTTCCTTATTCAATTATTTCCCATATTAATTAACGCATATTTATTGCAAAGACACAGTTATGGATCGCTACCAACATTGTCTTTGGAGCAGTGCACAGGGTGTTTAGGGAGATCTCTTGAAGTTCCCGGCTCGCGACGGATTCTGATCAGAAGGCCTGAAATCACCTCAGTCCTCGTCACAAAAATAGGCTGCTCAAGGTCGTCATTTACATCTGACTCCCCTCCGCTCCTGGTCATGTACTGTTGCTGTCAGATACTGGCTAGGCTGCCGCTAAAGTCGGCTACTTCCATGTTTTTGGTTTTGCTTTATTTCGTGAATTCATTCTAGTGCATATATAGTTATAAGTGATACTGGCTAACTACAATGCAAACTTGGGAATGAGGGCTGGGAAAAATACATGCATCAAAAAAAGTTTTGCATCACCCCAGTTACCAGAACTCCTGAAGACAGACATTGACTGTGGATATTGTATCACAGACACAGTCCCTTTGACTGTTCAGAGATGTCACTAAACCCGTCCAAAGATGAAACCAACCATGCGTGAGCAGCTCCTATTGAACGGAGAGGGTCCGACATCCGATCAGTTCCAGTCATTCCACCAGGAACGAGGTACACGGCTCGTGTTGTCTGTAGTTCAACCATACGTAGCCGGTCAATACCGCGGTTCTATCTCTTCCGCATTGTTACTTTGTGCCAGGAAGGGTTCTCAAGAAGGGAAGTGCCCAGATGTCTCGGAGTGAACCAAAGCGATATTATTCTGACATGAAGGAGATACGGAGGGACAGGAACTGTCGATGACATACCTCGCTCAGGCCGCCCGAGATCTACTACTGCAGTGGATGACCACTACCTACCGATTACGGCTCGGAGAAACACTGACAGCAACGCCACCATGTTGAATAATGCTTTTCGTGCAACCACAGGACGTCGTGTTTCGACTCAAACTGTACGCAACACACTGCGTGTTGCGCAACTTCACTCCCGACGTCCATGGCGAGGTCCATCTTTGCAACCACGACACCTTGCAGCGCGGTACAGATCGGCCCAACAACATGCCGATTGGACCGCTCAGGATTGGCATCACGTACTCTTCACCGATGAGTGTTGCATATCCCTTCAACCAGACAATTCGTCGGAGTCGTGTTTGGAGGCAACCCGTTCAGGCTGAACGCCTTCGACACACTGTCCAGCGAGTGCAGCAAAGCGGAGGTTTCCTGCCTTTTTGGGGTGACATTACATGGGGCCGACGTACGCTGCTGGTGGTCATGGAAGGCGCCGTAATGGCTGTACGATCAGTGAATGCCATCCTCCGACCGCCAGTACAACCATACCGGCAGCATATTGGCTAGGCATTCGTCTTTATGGACGACAATTCGCGCCCACATCGTGCACATCTTGTGAATGACTTTCTTCAGGATAACGACATCGCTTGACTAGAGTGGTCAGCATGCTCTCCAGACATGAAACATGTCTGGGATAGATTGAAAAGGGCTGTTTACGGACGACGTGACCCACCAACCACTCTGAGGGATCTACGCCGAATCGTCGTTGAGGAGTAGGACAGTATGCCACGACGAATACAGGCATGCATCAATGCAAGAGGACGTGCTACTGGTTATTAGAGGTACCGGTGTGTACAACAATCTGGACCACCACCTCTGAAGGTCTCGCTGTATGGTGGTACAACATGCAATGTGTGGTTTTCATAAGCAATAAAAAGGGCGGAAATGATGTTTATGTTGATCTCTATTCCAATTTTCTGTACAGGTTCCGAAACTCTCGGAATCGAGAAGACTCAAAACTGTTTTTGATGTGTGTACGTTCCTCTTCTTTTACATGAGGTTGGTTTTAAGTCAAGAAAATGTGACAATCGACCAAATTTCTTACGGGAAGACGGGAGAGTGCCACCGCAAGAGCTACATTTTTGGGGACCAGGTATTTACTATATGCGGAATGCAATATTCCTGTGATTTATCTAGACAGAACTTGAGTTTTTAAAAACCACACGAATAAACACACGGTCCAGTCACATCAATGTGATTACCACCTACGTTCGACGTCAACGTGCAATAACCACCCACAGATTGCCGGTGGCAGCAGTAGTACTATCCATAAACCCTTTTGTATAGCAAATATCGGCGTTCTGGTTGATGCTTGCGGTGATGAAGAGTCTAACAGTTGCTAATAGAATTCCATTCTGCTGTAGAATGTATTCTCGCTCGTATTAAGGTGAGTTCTACAAACAAGGATCCTGACGGCCGCATGTAAGTTCTCGCACATGGAATATGTCGCAAGTAAATTTCGCTCTTAGGTGACACGATAAAGTAATGACATATCAGTTGTTTGCAAAAATAATTTTATAACATACTTAACAACTTTGTCGATGGAAGCTTCTAGGAGGTCCAATACAACCCAAATTCGTGACCGACTACATTTTTCGTTGCATAGTTGAAACACTTTCGCACCTCTTACGGTATCTTATTATTATCCCAGAACATGTTTATATTTTCACGATAAAGTATACATCGCACATTTTTCACATATCTTTCAGTCCAAATATGTTTGTGTTTCTGGCTGTTCCAACAGTTTAAATAAAAAAAATATATTTATGTTGTAATTCTTTTGTAACACTAGTTCCTACTGATTTCAAGACGACTGCCAATAATTTTAGTTTGGGAAGTTCTGCATCATATTTTAGACTAAAGACAGAGATGTATGACTACTTTGATATTTTTAGTAAAATTATGAGTAACTGGTAATGCTGTAGCCTTTCCTGTCTACATTGGGTTAAGATGCACCTTGACTGTATGCTAGATGAGCACGTTTGCAATATAAAGTTGTTAATCAATCACAGAGATCGTGTAGGTCGCAATTATTTTCTTGGCTCGTATCGCGGAGTTTAATGTAGAGCATATCACTGATAATGCCATGATTCGGAAGCATGTCTGCCATGTGGAGACCTAGTCTTCGTACCTTTGTGAGGCGAGTAGATTTCGATGCAAGTTACGTAATCTGTTGGGAAATAATCCATCAACATGGTAGAACATTTCCTTTGTTTCATTTGTTCACGTGTTGAGGTAGGTTTCCTCCTCATCACTTCCATACTTGTATCTAATAGTGAGTACACGATGACTCGATGCAGAGCCTACAACTTGCCTTCGGTGATGGTAGCAGCTTTCGAGAATTCTTACTGTTATTAATCTCAAAACTATTTAGGTTTATGTAAATTCTATTTTCCTTTTTTGTCTATTGTAAACCGTTGCTCTAAGGAAGCCTTTCCTGCCTACATCAAATTCCATACATTTTGCAATCATATCACGTTACTGATTTGATTCGTGTGACTAAACATTGTATATGTAAGGGTAGCTTTCAATACAGGGCATATTCCGGCCTTACTCTTATAGGTAATCTTCCCCTCTCTCTCTCTCTCTCTCTCTCTCTCTCTCTCTCTCCTCTCTCTCTCTCTCTCTCTCTCTCTCCCTCTCTCTCTTTCCAAATTCTAGCAGGAAGCTTGTAACCTTGCTGGACTGGCATCCTTGGATGAATGAATAAGGCACTGGTCGTTGTTTTTGGAGCCTGTTCTGTTTATTACAAGAGAGATTTTCGTTTTCCGGTAATTTCACAATAAGCGAGCATGAAACGTTCCAGATTACTAGTACAGGCCGACTTCAGAGATATACGCCTGTAGTTTTTTGCGTCTGTTCGACGACCATTCTTGAAAACGGCCATGATGTACAGTGCACTGCTGCTAGAATTGGGATAAGTTCTTTCACATGCCCCGTGTAGAATCGAGCTGATATACAGTTAGGTCCAGTGGCCATTCTTCTGCTGAGCGATTTCAGTTTCTTTCCTATCTCTTGGTCACTTATTGTGATACATGCCATTCTGTCGTTTGTGCGACTATTTAAAGTACGTACTACACTGTGAGCTTCCTTTGCCAAACAGGTTTGGAAAAAGATCTTTTGTATTTCGACTCTTCTGTCTCATCATCCGTTTCAATGAGGTTATGGTCACAGACTGCTGAAATAAAAAATGTTGTGCAGGATACCGCCTGTATAGAGATTACGGGAAAGTTTTACTGCCAATTTTAATTTTTTTCTGCTTAAAACTGATAGTTCTAGTGCTTCAACATTAACTCTTGTGGACTACGTGCTGTACCGCAGAATCACCTCAGCATGTACACTCCCGGAAATTGAAATAAGAACACCGTGAATTCATTGTCCCAGGAAGGGGAAACTTTATTGACACATTCCTGGGGTCAGATACATCACATGATCACACTGACAGAACCACAGGCACATAGACACACGCAACAGAGCATGCACAATGTCGGCACTAGTACAGTGTATATCATCCTTTCGCAGCAATGCAGGCTGCTATTCTCCCATGGAGACGATCGTAGAGATGCTGGATGTAGTCCTGTGGAACGGCTTGCCATGCCATTTCCACCTGGCGCCTCAGTTGGACCAGCGTTCGTGCTGGACGTGCAGACCGCGTGAGACGACGCTTCATCCAGTCCCAAACATGCTCAATGGGGGACAGATCCGGAGATCTTGCTGGCCAGGGTAGTTGACGTATACCTTCTAGAGCACGTTAGGTGGCACGGGATACATGCGGACGTGCATTGTCCTGTTGGAACAGCAAGTTCCCTTGCCGGTCTAGGAATGGTAGAACGATGGGTTCGATGACGGTTTGGATGTACCGTGCACTATTCAGTGTCCCCTCGACGATCACCAGTGGTGTACGGCCAGTGTAGGAGATCGCTCCCCACACCATGATGCCGGGTGTTGGCCCTATGTGCCTCGGTCGTATGCAGTCCTGATTGTGGCGCTCACCTGCACGGCGCCAAACACGCATACGACCATCACTGGCACCAAGGCAGAAGCGACTCTCATCGCTGAAGACGACACGTCTCCATTCGTCCCTCCATTCACGCCTGTCGCGACACCACTGGAGGCGGGCTGCACGATGTTGGGGCGTGAGCGGAAGACGGCCTAACGGTGTGCGGGACCGTAGCCCAGCTTCATGGAGACGGTTGCGAATGGTCCTCGCCGATACCCCAGGAGCAACAGTGTCCCTAATTTGCTGGGAAGTGGCGGTGCGGTCCCCTACGGCACTGCGTGGGATCCTACGGTCTTGGCGTGCATCCGTGCGTCGCTGTGGTCCGGTCCCAGGTCGACGGGCACGTGCACCTTCCGCCGACCACTGGCGACAACATCGATGTACTGTGGAGACCTCACGCTCCACGTGTTGAGCAATTCGGCGGTACGTCCACCCGGCCTCCCGCATGCCCACTATACGCCCTCGCTCAAAGTCCGTCAACTGCACATACGGTTCACGTCCACGCTGTCGCGGCATGCTACCAGTGTTAAAGACTGCGATGGAGCTCCGTATGCCACGGCAAACTGGCTGACACTGACGGCGGCGGTGCACAAATGCTCGCGGTTCCTGGTGTGTCCGCTGTGCCGTGCGTGTGATCATTGCTTGTACAGCCCTCTCGCAGTGTCCGGAGCAAGTATGGTGGGTCTGACACACCGGTGTCAATGTGTTCTTTTTTCCATTTCCAGGAGTGTATTTATTTGTTCCGGCAAATTACTATTACTCGTACTTTGTACCAGGCCCCGCCCCAATGACCAATGGAGGCAGGGGAGGAGAACAGCGTGTTCATTGTGGGGGGTGAGGAGAGACGGACGGTCTGGTCTCGGTCCCCAGGGCAGCGAGACGCCTCTCCTATTGTCTCCGTCCTGATGTTTTTCCAGAGTTCCTTCCGTCACTGATCGACGCTGGCCACGACCATCCTGAATGGCTGCTTGTCAGTTCACCAGCTCCAGGGCGCGCCCAACTCTACTCTTTACTTGTTGATATATTCAAGTTTTACCTATTAAACTTCATGTCTCATTTCTGTCGCCCTTGGATATCCACTATATCTCAACGTCTTTACGACAGTATGAAGGATACCTTCTTTACAGTTTGGAAATTGGATGAAAGAGACTGGCTAAATTGAGGATCTTTGGAGGGATGTTGGTTGCACCTGGATTGCCCAGTCACAACCAGCATTACTATCGGCAGACAAGGGACTGTGTCCGACACACAGCTTGAATTAATCATGGTGTTTCAAAACAGCTCTCACACCTTTGGAGCATCAAAAATAGATCCTGGAAGTTGAGACCTATTCTAAATAGCGATTACTGAAGTGACAGTCAAGCTCTATAAAGAATTATCTTCATTACCTTCACTTCTTTCTTATGCTTATGATGTACCACTGATAGTACTGGAGCAGCCAATTACCACGACAGTCTGTGTCATCTGTGACTGTAGGAGAGTCTTTTACCGATTTTTAAGGATACGACTTCGGCCTCAACGGTTCTTCTGTATTAACATTTAAATCTCCACCAGCCTGTTTTCTAGCGTAAGTTGTACATCAGTTTGGTCGCAGCGCGCTAAGGTAATACGTTATACGGCGTGCACATTCTGACTGATCTGAATGAGCACATTTTATTACAATGACTACCGCTGAATGGATTAAATTACCGTAACCCTTTAAGTTGTATCTATTTCGTCTATTAAAATGAACGCACTTACGTAGGTCATCCCTCCATATTTTTAAAATGAATGGCACAGTCGAATACTTTTTTCTGAGTCTCTCTTTGCCATTGTTAAAGTCCCCCTCGACACGACAAAATCTCCAGCTTTTCAGAAGGATATTATTTCTTTGTACATTTTTGCGTTTAGGAGACAAAGCTCCTTTATCACATGCTCGTGCATATCATCCATAGAACAATTGTACTCAGCACTCGTATTTTTCTCTTCTGCTACTAGTATTTGGTTTCCTCTTCCACCTTTAGAACAGATTTTCGGATTATAGATGCTTCTATAATTT
The DNA here is from genome assembly GCF_021461385.2 of Schistocerca piceifrons. Lineage (NCBI taxonomy): Eukaryota > Metazoa > Arthropoda > Insecta > Orthoptera > Acrididae > Schistocerca > Schistocerca piceifrons. The sequence goes on along the minus strand of NC_060140.1, from coordinate 650,465,926 downwards.
ACTTCCCGTCACGTCGCAACAACTTGGAAGCACGTTCCCATAGGTGCTCGCTTTCTTCAGTACACCTAACAGTCTTGATATTATTTTTTCACGTAGGTTCACGAAAATTTTTTTCTACCATTGCTTTCCAGACATAGCAACAACACGCTTCCGTTTAGACCTGAATAGGGCTATGTTTTGTCACATTCCGAAGCTTAGTTTATTCTACGAGTAGGGCAATACTTGACTGAATCAGTAATCAGAATGCAGGTTTTTGAATCTACATATTCTTCTCCTTCTTCATAACTGTATAGATTCGGTTTCAAGTCTGTTCTATCTTCTCTAGTTGTCAGCTCATTTCTTCTTACTACTCCTGACATCTCTTCTATCGGCCGCCAGTGTGTAATGTGTTCGCAAAGTTCACTTCAGCTTTTGTGGAATTTACATAAATTAAGCTCACTTGTTACTATAACATCATAGTATGACCAGACGCAAAACTAAAGCAAATTCTTAACAAATTTCCGAGTCTACCAGACTATCGGAAGCACTGGAATGCCAAACCTCTCTGTACTCGTATCCACTACTTAATTTAATAACAAACCTTGCAAACTATTTCTTTACATCTGCGTGCCTTTTGTGCCACTGAGAAGAAATACGAGAAGAGGTTGCATGATTCATAAAACAGGGATGGTGATCAAAAATTTATTTTGTTGTCTTCAATGGATATATTTTGACGTCTTTGATGGCAAAACAACTAGAGCTATATTTCTACTTGTAGGAGGATACTGAAGTTTTGGTTTAAAACATGTACACTGAAATAATTCATTGCAACGACTTTATCTTTGACATACAGCGTTTAATTCTTTACATTATGAGACATCATAATTTCAGTATCCAAATCTATTTTAAGCTCGACATAAAACACACAAGCCGGCCGAAGTGGCCGTGCGGTTAAAGGCGCTGCAGTCTGGAACCGCAAGACCGCTACGGTCGCAGGTTCGAATCCTGCCTCGGGCATGGATGTTTGTGATGTCCTTAGGTTAGTTAGGTTTAACTAGTTCTAAGTTCTAGGGGACTAATGACCTCAGCAGTTGAGTCCCATAGTGCTCAGAGCCATTTGAACCAATAAAACACACAACAACTTCCATCCAACTATATACAACTTTAAACAACTAACTGTCCCAGAAGAACAAAGATAATACATCTTTCAAAGGAATTACTTTGCACAATAAATGAGTTTCTTATCGATAATGTTTCCTTTGAAATTATTTTAAAAGTTTATTACTAAAAATTGTGCCGTCAGTGACCCCATATCTAAATAAAATTGAGTCAATAAATTTCGTAATAAATCCAATAAACGAAAAATAAGTACTTTTTTGAAATAACAGAATTAATGTTATTTATGTTAGATTCAAAGCCTGAACACATATTTTGTAGATCATTGTAATATAACTATTTGAACTTGTCTGTTTCGTAAAGTAAATTTACAAAGTGTGTGGAATAATCAATTTTCTTAATACATCAATAAGCTTCATACGTAGCGAAAGTGAGCTATTGATCAGTTACAGGCGGTAAGGAAATGTAGTACAGTGTTCTCGAGTATCGCCAACAAAATATTTCCAAAGCATCGTGATATTTTTTTAATGGCTCTGAACGCTATGGGACTCAACTTCTGAGGTCATTAGTCCCCTAGAACTTAGAACTAGTTAAATCTAACCAACCTAAGGACATCACACACATCCATGCCCGAGGCAGGATTCGAACCTGCCACCGTAGCGGTCTCGCGGTTCCAGACTGCAGCACCTAGAACCGCATGGCCACTTCGGCCGGCCATCGTGATATAATGATACAGTTAGTAGTAGCATTAGCTACTTCGTGAGTTACGGCAACCATCTAATCTCATAACTAGTTCTCAAAGGAAGCAATAATGACAACGGGTCTCGTAGTATTACGTGAAACTTTAACAGCTGTTTCATAAATTGTCACCAAGCGAGGTGACGCAGTGGTTAGCACACTGGACTCGCATTTGGGAAGATGATGGTTCAAACCCGCGTCCGGTCATCCTGATTTAGGGTTTCCATGATTGCCCTAAATCACTTCAGGCAAATACCAGGATGGTTCCTTTGAAAGGGCACGGCCGATTTCCATCCCCAGTCTTCCCTAATCCGATGGGACCGATGACCTCGCTGTTTGGTCCGCTTCCTCAAATCAAGCAACCAACCATAAATTGTCGTCGGTCAAGGAAAAACCGGGTTTCGATCACCTGTCATGAATTACGAACTTAGTATATTTTTTCCCGTAAAACACATCTCGTTTATAAGACGAAAGTTAATGGCAGAAACACGCATGGAGGGGAGGGAGTGAAGGAGGTTTGAAGTACGACATTCCATGGATTACAAGGTTGACGGGAGGTATAACTACGTGAGAAAATCTCGCACTTGAACTTCCGTACAATCAATGATGAGTTGTAACTTCAAACAGATTTATTAACTCTCCACATTGGCAATTGTGTACAAGCGTTAGTATATGCACAAGAGTCAGAGAGTCTCTAAAAAAAAATAAAGAGTAGAAATCGATAGTTACTCTGCTATTCTAAGAGAAAATGTGACGCGTCGCTGCAGGCGAATAACCGCGCCCCTAGTGGCGAATATGCTCGGCGTAAGGACGGCGTTCTACTCTCTTCACTCGCGTCGACTGCGGTGTCAGTGTGTAACAGTCGCTACAGGAGCCCCCTTGGCGAGAGCGCAGAGTGTTAAGTCTTCTCTGTACCTGACAGGAAAATGAACGTGTCTTCCTGAGCGAGTCGTGCGTTTTGCTTCATGTGGTTGAGGTAGTGGTGGAATGGGAGGCTGCATTGTAGTCCCTTAGTTCTCTTCTTTCGAAATCTTTGGCAGTGTAGTCGGCGTCTCTTTGACCATGTAGGCCGGCTTAATTCTATTCATTGAAACTGTAACTTGTTTGCCATTAATGAGAATGTCCATGGTATGTAACCTCCTGCACAGCACACGGTGTGGTCCAGTGTAGAGTGGTTGCCGATCATCGTCATTAAATAGCGATGGCCGTCTGAGGGAGGCAGTCATCCTACCACGTCTAAGTGAACGTGAGCAAAACGCGCGCTGACATCTGGGAGCTCCCCTATTGGAGCGTGCACGTGGCGGGGAACTTTGCATAACTGGCAGAGCGGGCAAGCTCCAGTCCACTGACGACAATCTCTGTCCACGTGCTGCCACACTAACCTCTTTGACATCAGCTTAACCGTCGCGCGCTCTCGAGGGTGACACAGGTTATGGAGGTTATCGAACACTGTCCGGTGGAATGCGGTCGGTAGGTATGGTCGTGATCTGCCGTGCAGTACGTCGCAGTAGACCTTGCCAGTTTCGCTCGGAATGACAACCAGTTGCAATTTTAGCGAAGTTTTGTCGTCGCGTAGTATTGCTTGTAGTTCAGGGTCTTCTTGCTGCGCGACTGCTAGCCCTGTCTTGTTCAGTGGTTGTGAAACACCAGATACTCTGGATAAGCAGTCGGCCAACACGTTAGTCAATCCGGAAATGCGCCGCAAGTCCGTAGTGAATTGGCGTATAAACTCGAGTTGAGAGTATTGACGTGTTGAGCACTTGTCATTGTTCTTACGGTATGCGTATACCAACGGTTTGTGATGGGTATAAACTGCGAAATTCCGTGCCTCAACCTGTGGACTAAAGCGCTTGGTCGATTGGTAGATGGCCAACGGCTCCCTATCATACGCGCTCCAGCACTGCTGTGAATGCGTCAATTTATATGAAAACTATGCCAGCGCCTGCCACGCCCCCTCTACTCATTGTTGTAGGGCCGAGCCGATTGCAAACTGACTGGCGTCAACTACTAAGGCGAGCGTAGCGTCATGTTTTGGGTGAGCGATTAGGCTTTCGTTGCTTTGAACGTCGCGTCTATACTCTCATTCCATTGCACGGGAGCGTTATCTCGCACCTTTGCGCCTGATAGTGCTGCATTTAACGGCGCTTGTTGCTCGGCGGTACGTAGTACGTGAGGCCGATAAAATAGAGGTGTCTCTGTAGCTCTTTTCTGTGGTAAGCTCTGGCAACTGTAAAATGGCCTCTACTTTTTCTGGTGGTGGTGCAGAACCAGACGACGATATGCGGTGGCCCAGAAATTCAACCTCAGGCTGGCCAAAAACGGATTTCGCAGTGCTTAAAACTACGCCGTCCTTCTCCAGTCGTTTAAAAGCCCCACGTAAGTGACTGTGGTGCTGCACTCTAGTTTCCGAATAGACCAACACGTCGTCCAGGTATCCGAAGCAGAAATGTAGCCCACGCCAGATGGAATCTACAAACCGCTGCCAGGTCCACGTAGCGTTCCGCAACCCGAATGTCATGAACTTCGACTCGAACAATCCGAAGGGTGCAATTATAGCCGTCCTGGGAATGTCCTCTGGCGCGACCGGGATCTGCGTGTAGGCCTTCGCAGAATCAATGTCTCTAAATATTGTACTCACGTAATAATGGTACTGGGTAGCGGTCGAGAATAGTTCTGGCATTCAGCGCTTGGTAATCGCCGCATGCACGCCAGGCTCCCCCGGACAGGATGATGGGCGAACAGATCAATCTCTGACTTTGCTATTGCGAGGCGACCCGGTGCTACTCTGCCTGGGCGACGTGACGCAAGTGGTCCATCAACAGTTCTGATGTCGTTGACAGTGTCGTGCAACACCTGTTGTGGCGCTCGCGGCGATCTACTGAAGGCCAGAAAATCTTGCAAAATTGTGCGATACTCCACATCTGCTACTTACACAAGCTTGATGCTACTGGTTCTAGTATCGCGGTGATATTCGGCGGTTTTCAGACCAGTAAGGCTCTTCACAAGGCCGGCATTCGATACACCAGGCAAAAGTTTGAAATATACTAAGAATTCAGCGCCTATTATCGCCTCAGCCACATTCGCTACTGTGAAATTCCATGTAAACTGTCCACACAGGCCTAGATTTACATCCTCATGTAGTGTACTGTAAGTTGGGATCTCTGTATTGTAATGGATGGGGCCAGGAGGTGCCGTATTAAAACTTGGCGAGAACTTTCCAAATGATTTATTTGCTCCCACTACAGTGCTCCATTCACTTCAATCTGTGTCACAGAGCCACACAATGCTGAGGAAGCATCCCAGCAGCCTGTGCAATGCAACTCTGTGTCATGCCGGCCTTGGCCGGCCTGCTGAGTTGTGATGATGTCAGTATGGCTGACCCAGCAGCCGATTCAGCGCTGCTCGGTGTGAGCCACGGGCGGCCAGCTGCGTCCTTCTCCTCGCCGGCGTGGCTGAGATCACGGCGACGAACAAACGTCTGCTGTCTGGCGTCCAGAATCTGTGGCCCTCGCCTCTGGAAGTCTCCAGCGTGTGTCGAGAGCCGAGACGACTGCCTGCGGTAGCGAGCCGAGGAGCGGCCCGCCCTGGCTGGGTGCGGACCCCGCGTCAGCCTCAGAGGGTCGAACCAATGAACCGCTGTGGACTGGGATGCTGGTGCCCCATCCGTTGCTACGTTTGGCGACTGGTGTGATATGCCCCGCCGTCCAGGAGAGCTTCCACACTTGAATGAATCTCGTTAGAAAACGGCATCTATTTATACTCGGCTGTGCGCCTCTGTTTTGCCAAGCACGCCGCTTCGCGTCACGTATGCATAACACGCTAGGCTGACCAGTGGCCCTCTTCTGCCTGTGATTTGCGCCATGGAAACTGCTGTGTGTGCCCCCTCTGGCAGTTCTACGCCCCTGTGGCCTCTATTTGTCTTCGAAACTGCTGGTATGCATAACTTATTGCAATCCGGCCCGCACCTGGCAGTATGTCGTGCTCCGAATATCCCACAAAACCAACTTTGCCTATCCTAAACGGTGGTGCCGCTACAGTATTGTTAGCAGCTGCTAAGTTGACTGCCGTGCATGGCCTGCAGCATCGGAGTGACTACCTCGGTAAAATACTCAAATCACATCCAGTATCAATTAGATATTTCCTTCCTGAGGCCTGATCCGTTATTAATAGGCGCCGAGAGGTGTTGTGGCAGTTGGTGACGCCTACTGACGACCGCCGTTCCCATTTGGAAAAGTGCATGGGCTTGTACACTTTTCCACATGCTCGCCGTGTCTGCGTTGGTACCAGCAAACTGTGGAGCCAGACTGTGACACGGTTTGCGAAGTGGAGCGACTCCTTGAACGTCGTCGGCTACGCCCGATATGGCGGATCGTATTACCGCATGCAAGTAAAGGTGCCATCTGTGCACTTAAAAGATCAACCTTGCCGGCCAGGGCATCGTTATCGGCACGCGACACCGTAGGAGTTATGGCCGTAACCCTGGGAGGAGCAGTTACTGTACTGACCTGCGAGCACGGCGTGATGGTATCTTGAATGCGGTCAACAAGATCTGCTACCGCGTCCAATGACATGTCCGACTGCGTAGCAATGATGGCTTTTACCTGAGCTGGCAGACGCTTGCTCCAAATTGTGCGCAGGAGGTTGTCAGGTACGGTGCCGATGTCCACTTTGTTGCGACGATAGGGAAAGTATTGTGAGGATTTCCTGTCGCCCATCTCTACTTGAGACAATACCTGGCGAATGAGATCTTCCTGTGAAGCCGCTAAAAGACGTATCAGCTCTGCTTTTCATCTGTCGTAGGCGTTTCCCGTCGGAGGAGCTGTTATTATGCCTTGGACCTGTGTAGCATATCGCTGGTCGAGATGGCTTTGTGGTATCGGCGGTTATTCCAGCGTAGGAAAAGTTTGTCTCCTCCTGAACAAACCACGATACTGGATTGTGGGGCCGAAAGGGCGGGAGGCCGGGTGCCAGGCGTGATACCGTAGACGGTTCCATCCATTTTTGCTAATTCCGTAAGGCAAAATCACGTAGGAGTCACCACTGACGAAAGGTATAACTATGTGAGAAAATACCGCACTTGAACTTCCGTACAATCAAAGACGAGATCGAACTTCAAACAGATTTATTAACTCTCCACATTCGTAGTTGTGTAGAAGCGTTACTGTATAAACAAGAGTCACAGAATCTCTACAAAAGAACAAAGAGTAAAAATCAGTAGTTGCTCTGCTATTCTAAGAGAAAATGTGGCGCGTCGCTGCAGGGGAATAGCCCCGCCCCTAGTGGCGAAAACGCTCGGCGTAAGGACGGCATTCTACTGTCTTTATTTCGCACTCGCGCGCGAGCTTCGACGCGAGTGATGATGATGTTTGGTTTGTGGGGCGCTCAACGGCGCAGTTATCAGCGCCTGTACAAATATCCAAGCTGTGCTCAGCCCAATCTCGCCAATTTCATGAATGATGATGAAATGATGAGGACAACACAAACATCCAATCATCTCGAGGTAGGCGAAAATCCCTGACCCCGCCGGGAGTCGAACCCGGGGCCCCGTGCTCTGGAAGCGAGAACGCGGCCGCGAGACCACGAGCTGCGGACGAACTTCGACGCAAGTGACTATCGCAGGCGCCGACTGCGGTGTCAGTGTGTAGTAATCGCTACAAGGTTATTACAGACTACTGCAAGACAGGGATGAACAAGAATACCGCACAAATTCACCAATGTCATTGTTCCGGAAAACTACAGTCAGACTGACAACGAAACTCGTTGCTCTCGAATCGTAGAGAGACAGTTGTCCAGATGGAACAGACGATACAATAAGAAGGAAATTGTTAATACTGCACGAACAATTTCGAATGGGGCATGTGCGCAGTTTTAATAGACTATCGGATTAGTTCAAGGTTGCAACTAAAGTTACCAAAGTACCTTTGAGTGCGTGCGTGTGTGCATGTTTGTGTGTGTCTTTATTTGAGTGTGTACGTCGCGAGCGTGTGTGTGTGTGTGGCGGGGGGGGGGGGGGGGGGAGCGGGGGGTTATGTGTTGTAGTACGCATGTGTTTCTGTGTGTTTCACATCTGAAATCCATTGCTGGATGCAGAATGACAAGTTTATTTACAGACAGTTTTTCGAGAAGTCTTAGTCTCATCAGCAGTGCAGTTATCGTAAGAGAGTATAAATTCCATCACTCCACACTCGGTATGAGCCATTTTAGCTGCTGTTCAGCGGATCGACTGGAACAAATATTACATAAATATTCACCGTCCAGTCATATTAATGTGACCACCAGTCAGAAGCCTGAATAACCACCTTTCGCACGGAAGACCATTGCGAGACGTGCATGAAGAAAGTCAATCACATTTTGGAAGGTACCGACAGGAGTGTGGAGTCATGCTGACTCCGTGACTCGGCCAGCAGCGCTAGGTTTCGCGGTTGAGGGTCTATAGCGCAAACAGCCAGATGGTGGTGGTCCCACATTCTCGATTGGGTTTTAATCAGGGCAATTTGGTGGGCAGGTGCTTTTCCAGCCATGCACGTACACTGCGAGTTGTGTGACACGTTGTGTTGTCCTACTGATAGTTGCCGTCGTTTGGAGGAAAAACAAACAGCATTCAAAGCTGGACATGATCCCCAAGGGTAGATGCATACTTGTGCTGATTGATTGTGCCTTCCAGAATAACGAGATCATCCAGGGAATGCCACGAAAACATGCCCCTAATCATCATGCTCCCTCCTCTGCCCTGGACCCTTTCCACGATGCAACGACCAACTGTGCGATGGAGGATAAAACTTGATTCATCTGAAAAGGGCTACTTGCCGCCTCTCAGAGGATGTCCAGTTCCAGAACTCATCGCCGATGAACAGTAGTCAACATGGTGTTATGAGGGTTTCCTGTCGCCCATCTCTTCTTGAGTCAATACCTGGCGAATGCGATCTTCCTGTGAAGCCTCTAAACGACGTATGAACTCTGCTTTTAATCTATCATGCTTTTAATCTATCATAGGCGTTTTCCGTCGCAGGAGCTGTTATTATGCCTTGGACATGTGTAGCATATCGCTGGTCGAGCTGGCTTACGACCAAAGAAAATTTTGGAATATCGGCGGTTATTCCATCGTAGGGAAAGCTTGTCTCCACCTGAGCAAACGACGATACTGTATTGTGGGGCCAAAAGGGCGGGAGGCGCACTGCCAGATCGTTGAGGAGACAGTTCTGGTAGCCCCTTGGTTCAGCTGGGCAGCCTGTTGCCTGTACACATCTCCGTCACCGTCATTCGCCAGTGTCATTCATGGCACGTGTTGCACCACAGTCGCCTCTGCGTCAGTTTTGAATAGCGCCATTTTTCCGCACACGGTGTACTAACCACAGCAGCGGGCGAACAGTTTACAAACCTATCCGTTTGAAAAATGCTTCCAATCTTCACCAGAAGCCTAATGATCATGTGCCCTCGGACGTCAGATAAAACACTCCATTTCCGCAATACCAGAACGACTGCACTGTCTTCTGCGTCCCACCGACAAGCTTTATATACCCTCCACTGCTAATCTGCCACGTGCCGCCTGCGAGTAGCTGTTGCACTTCGACGTCTCGCATAGGCGGTAGTCACATCACTGTAACTGGAGATGTATTTGTGTAATGGATTTTTCTGTGTATGAATTCTTAAGGGCCTAAACTGCTGAGGTCATCGGTCCCTAGACTTACGCACTACTTAAACTAATTTCAAATAACTTATGCTAAGAACAACACAGAAACTTCCTTGCTGGAGGGAGGACTGGAACTTAAGGTATGGCGCCTCAATGGAAAAATAGAATAAGCACACTAACAGCCATGACGTTAAGTTTGGAATCCGGTTTTTCAAAAAGAAATGTTGACGAGCAAGTAGACAGCACATCAGCTACGCAAAAATATATCCAACACGAGCACCAATTACGGAAATAAAGAAACGTGTATTCCCGTTTTGTCGAGATGATAACGTAACCGGTAGTTTGGTATCCAAGTTGACATCTAGAGAATCGATCAGCTACCATCATCTGGTAGTCTAGTTAATATTGTCCCGCTGGCATCGTTGCAGATTCCCGTGAGAGACGTAATCGCAGTGTTTTTGCTGCTCGTTGCTCTGCAGCTACCGCTCTAGAGGCTTGGCGTCGGGCCAGTTCATTTCCCAGTCTCCGACCAATAGCTAAATATGTTCCATTAAGTTACCCGCGCATTAGCCTCCTGCGACTTCTACCTTACCTATACCGAGATAGAGTTCAAATTGATAATACACTACTGGCCATTAAAATTGCTACACCAAGAAGAAATACAGATGATAAACGGGTATTCATTAGACAAATATATTATACTAGAACTGACATGTGATTACTTTATCATGCAATTTGGGTGCATACATCCTGAGAAATCAGTACCCAGAACAACCACCTCTGTCCGTAATAACGGCCTTGATACGCCTGGGCATTGAGTTAAACAGAGCTTGGATGGCGTGTACAGGTAGAGCTGCCCATGCAGCTTCAACACGATACCAAAGTTCATCAAGTGTATTGACTGGCGTATTGCGGCGAACCAGTTGCTCGGCCAACATTGACATACGTTTTCAATTGCTGAGAGATCTGGAGAATGTGCTGGCCAGGGCAGCAGTCGAACATTTTCTGTATCCAGAAAGACCCGTACAGCATCTGCAACATGCGGTCGTGCATTATCCTGCTGAAATGTAAGGTTTAGCAGGGATCGAATGAAGGGTAGAGCCACGGGTCGTGACACATCTGAAATGAAACGTCCACTGTTCAAAGTGCCGTCACTGAGAACAAGAGGTGACCGAGACGTGTAACCAAAGGCACCCCATACCATCACACGTGGTGATACGCCAGTATGGCGATGACGAATACACGCTTCCAATGTGCATTCACCGCGATGTCGCCAAACACGGATGCGACCAACATGATACTGTAAACATATCATGGATTCATCCGAAAAAATGACGTTTTGCCATTCGTGCATCCAGTTTCGTCGTTGAGTACACCATCGCAGGCGCTCCTGTCGGTGATGCAGCGTCAAGGGTAACCGCAGCCATTGTCTCCGAGCTGATAGTCCATGCTGCTGCAAGCGTCGTCGAACTGTTCGTGCAGATGGTTGTTGTCTTGCAAACGTTGCCATCTGTTGACTCAGGGATCGAGACGTGGCTGCACGATCCGTTACAGCCATGCGGATAAGATGCCTGTCATCTCGACTGCTAGTGATACGAGACCGTTGGGATCCAGCACGGCGTTCCGTATTACCCTCCTGAACCCACCGATTCCATATTCTACTAACAATCGTTGGATCTCGACCAACGCGAGAAGCAATGTCGCGGTAAGATAAACCGCAATCGCGGTAGGCTACAATCCGACCTTTATCAAAGTCGGAAAAGTGATGGTACGCATTTCTCCTCCTCACACGAGGCATCACAACAACATTTCACCAGGCAACGCCGGCCAACTGCTGTTTGTGTATGAGAAATCTGATGGAAACTTTCCTCATGTCAGCACGTTGTAGATGTCGCCACCGGCGCTAACCTTGTGTGGATGCTCTGAAAAGCTAATCATTTGCATATCACAGCATCTTCTTCCTGTCGGTTAAATTTCGCGTCTGTAGCACCGCATCTTCGTGGTGTAGCAATTTTAATGGTCAGTAGTGCAGCATCACGCGTTTCTTAAATCTGGTAATCATTATCTCTTAAAAACAATGTCTTGCTTGAGTAACAGCCCTTTCTATCTTGTCTTCTGTTCTGGGAAGCACCCACGTCAGCCGTTTCACGTTGCTTTTTCAGTCATTCAGGAGGGTTTCTTTTTCGGCGTCTCTCGCTTTTATATCTTCTCTTCTTTTATACGCTGCTGAGCCAAAACATTACGATTACCACCCACAGTGAGAAGATGCTGCTTGTGGGTACCTGACGCGATATGATACGTATATAAACGTATCGGGAACGATTAAGAAATTATTCTAACAACATTGCGGGCTGCAAACGAGGAAAACCACTGAAAATAAGGGACTCGCACAGAGTTTGTTATAGTCTGGCGGCTGAGAACGAGTATATTTGGAACGACGAAGGTCGTCGCCTGTTTGAATGCAACTGTAGTGGACATCAAGTGGCTGAAGAACGGTGAACCACTAGTACGTATCAAGATGTTGGACGTCCACGCCCCATCACAAAAAGTGCAGGTGGGAGGCCTGCCCGCTGTGTAAAGCAGATACGCTGCGTTCTGTGGCAGGTCTGACGACTAAGTAGAATGCTGGTGCTGACACTAGTCTTTTGCAGCACACTGTCCAGCGTACGTCATTGAAAGTGGGGTTTCGGAGCAAACGATCACTACGTGTTCCCTTGTCGACCGTAGGACATTGTTCATTACGTCAGAAGTGGGCAAGCGGCCATCGGGATTGGAACGTGAATCAATAGAAGCGCGTTAATGATCGCATGATACACGTTTCTCGTTACACTATCATCCACGCAAACAGCTGCTCGAAATTTGCACCGCGCCACGGACTCAGACCGATGAGTGCAGTATTACGCTCTGCGAGACATTAACACTGGGCTTCCTGGACCTGTCGCAGTAACCAAAGGCGCCTTGACAACTGTGAACTAAGTGAATATTATTGCCGACCACCTGCCTCCTTCCGTGCTTGGTGTTTCCTCTAACGACGATGGCATCTTCCAGCACTATAACTGTCGACGCCATAAGGCCAGCATCTTGCATGACAGTGAACTCAAGTTGATGGACCACTAAATTCACCTGATCTGAACCTTGTGGAACACATTTGGGATGCTGTCGGTAGCCCGTTCCGTGATCACAACACACAGGCCCAATTTATGGGAACAGGGGGAACTCAGCACAATCGTATACTCATACATACCTCCGGAAAAGGTACTGCGTTTCAGAGATGGTTCAACCTGGCTATTAATAAGCTGAGCATATTTTTTTGTTATCAGTGTATCTCGCAGCAAGCTAAAACACTTGTGAACAAAGTTCAGAAATATAACTCCCGTTCCTCTGTCTCCGCAAATGGACGACCTACTTCGCTTATTTTATATACTACCAACAAATGGTTCAAATGGCTCTGAGCACTATGGGACTTAACTTCTGAGGTCATCAGTCCCCTAGAACTTAGAACAACTTAAACCTAACTAACCTAAGGACATCACACACATCCATGCCCGAGGCAGGATTCGAACCTGCGACCGTAGCGGTCGCGCGATTCCAGACTGTAGCCCCTAGAACCGCTCGGCCACTCCGGCCGGCTTACTACCAACACATGAGAATCCAGGCTGTTTGACGATCAACCGAGTAGCAGCTTCGTCCACCAGATTTGGTGGTTTTTCTCCAAGATCCATTTTATACCGTCTTAAACTAGAATTTTTCCGACTTTGCTACCGTGAGAATTCACTACTGTATAAAAATGTTGCAATAAATGTTGAAGAAAATATATGGATGGAAAACGACTAACATATCTAGAGAGGTGATGCATAGTCACCATACCTTATGATACAGATAGAGGACAGTGAAGTTCATTTGGAAGCACTATGTTGTGGACAGAGATCGAAGCACGCAGTTAGCGAAAAAACTCCGTACCTATAACTACAGTAATTGTGGTATGCACGATCTGTCATTTTTTAGCGTTATACTGGGTAAATATTTTAGACGTTTCAAGCACACACTGACAAGCACAATTGGTGAAATTAAATTAATTTCAGCGTGCGGGTTTTTGTAGAAGGCTGCATAGACCTTTCGCAGATTTTCCCAACAAGGTTGGACGTTAACAATCAGCTGTGTATCAAAACTAGTGATAGGGTGCTGAAAGCGTTTTACTTGCATTTCGTCCTGCTTTTGGACGACACCCACTTGGAGATCAAAGAATAAACCGCCGCCTAGGACGAGCAGCGGCTGCTATTATTTTTCTTTTTTTCTTTCTTTTTTGTCTGACCTTTGGCAGTTCAGATGTGGCACGGGACCTCTTTCTACCAGTTTTTTCCTACACGTTTTGCCAACAACCTCATCACTTCTTAAGAGTACACTTAATTTTCAACATATTTTATAATACCACATTTTCAACACTTCTGCAGTCCACGATTCGCTTCTATACAAAGCTATTCTCCAGCTGTACGGTCTCAAAAATTTCTTCTTCAAATAAAATGCTTTCTTTGATACTAGTGTAAGCTGTCGGTTCTTGATTTATTGGTGGCGCTGGTTTAAAAATGTAAGTATTTAAATGGCTATATAAAATGGCTCTGCTCATCAGATGTAAATAATCGCTTCGCACCAAAACAATGCTATGAGTTCTTTTTCACTATGAAATTAAGGAAGGATCTCATTTAATTAAGTTTATTTCGCATAAATGCAAAAGAAATGGTTTAACAGTCTCTGAAAATACTAACCTAATGACTTGGTAAACCTGGACAACTAATGCAGAATGTGATTCAAATGAACTTACATATGGGTAATAGAATTATATTCGCGTAACTCACACCGTGATTGCCAAAGGGTGGTGAATGCATATCGAAAATACTAGAGAAGGCTACGCGTCTGGAAGTATTTCTGGCATTGAAATTCATGTTGAGTCTCTTCACAGTGAAGACTGAAATTACTGAATATCGTAAGAAACCACTCGACTTCACCTGTAGTTCAACTTTCTATTGCGGCTGAATGTCACCATAGTCATAATCTACTAGTGGTGGCTGAATGGGCTGCAGAATCACTCATTGGCTCTGTCCCGACAACCTCTCTTTGTATTCAGCCCTGCTGGATGAGTGACTCTCATTGCCAAAGTGAAATCCGCCCGAGGTGTCCTCTGGCTGTAGATTAACTTCGTGCAGTCTGCATCCAACAACGTAGATTTGGTTTCCAGCTTTTTTCTGGTGACGCATTATTTTGGTTGTCTGAAACATAAATGTAAGAAGTTGTTAAAAGACATTCGTTTCCCTCATTTAGTCTCATTTCAGATGCTTAAGCAGCTACGAAATTCATTATATTTGTCTCTACAAAACTATGTTCTGCTCTCTCCGCCTACGTTCGTGTGGTGATTAGTAAAGGCTGGACTCTGTAATCACAGTTGTGTCTCTTACTCCCACTTCTAAGTTATTTACAATGACCAATGGTAGCTGCTATTACACTTCGTGAACATAATCCTTTTTGCGCAGGCCTGGACGCGATGATGATGTGTTGCGATCTCGAAAAGCACGCTGAACTTTTCTTTCCCCATTCCACTCCCTTAGATGTTATCGACTAATTCCGACTGCCTGCAGTACTGTCGACAATAGGAGTTTTTCCAGAACTCTCCCATAATTGGCATCCATCTCCAGATTACGGATAGCCCACTAATAACAGTCTCCATTGCTTCCGCATAGCCATGAGATATAATCTGCATTGTCGCTTTTAGTGCATGCAGTGTGACATCTACTTCCCTCAAAGCGCTGTCCAGTCTGACCGCCTGGGAGCGTCCGTCACGTATACGCAAGCGGCCCATCTGCTGGTTCGCAGAGACTCTGCGAATTCTGCTTAGGCTGTTTCCTCTGCCGTTTATGGCCCACGCGCGTCCTCTCGCTTACAGCCTAGTGCAAGATGCTTTCATACTGGCCTCTTATTTAAGTTTGCGTGGAATTCAATACAGGACATTGTAATCTACATAATTAAGTACTGGAAATCACTGTTAGTTAATCGTACACTGATCAGCCAGAACATTAAGGAGACCACACTTTGCCTATCTAACCCATGTTAATTTAGGCAAGTATTTGACCCATTTATGAAAAAAATATTTGATGCAGGACCTTAATAGTTTTTCTGTAAGTTACATGATGCTAATAGAGTCAACTGTACTAAAATCTACTTTATCAATTTTATAGTTTTTAAGAAACACTTTTTTAAATGTATTAACGAAAAATATTAAGTTTCTTCTGCTGAAAATATTTTTTTGTGAACTTCCTAATTGGGGAATATTAATGAATGTAGTATAAGAAGTGGCTTTTTATGTTATGCAGAGTCTCTGAAAATTTCATTCATTTATCTATGATAGTTTCTGATATAATGGGGCATATGTACTGAAAATTTTAGTTTGCAAGAAATTGACTTTAAAGAAAAAACTTTTGAAATTTGTTTCTTACAGTTAATTAAAACTGTCCTGCTGCATATGATGGCCCTTCTTTGGCCTCTAGCAGGTCTTCCAGCTTCTTTTTCACCCTCCTGGATGTTTGTCTTGCTTTCTTGGCCATATTAGATGCAGACCTGTCAGCATCGGCTATCCTCATTTTATCGCAGTGTTGCAGCCCAGTGCTCATATTTTCACCAGGATTAATCCCCAGCTTTTTGTGTACCCTACACTTTTAAATATTACCACAATTGAATGTAATAACAGCATCATGAACTCCTGGATTCATTGTATGCAAGGCTAAAAATACAGCTTTAGGGAGGCGGCTCCAAATTATGCTGTTGAAACATTCATTTGGGTTCTGTGTCTGCCCATGCAGACATTTCCTTAGAAGGTCAGGATGAGTCAAGTCTCTGAAAATAGGTTTAATCACTGTAATAACAGCCGCAGGAAGAGAATGCTGGTGAGAATAAGATTCTCCAGTTGCCTGAGCCCTATTGTATTTGCACCACGAATTTTCTCCTGATGGACACAATCCATGACAATGCTTATCATCAGTAGAGTACTTATGGAAAAATATGGCCCAAACACGTCTCTTCATTGCCATCAGATTTTTTTTATTTCTCCGAACTGCCTGCCCATAGTATACCTGCAAGTATTCTATACCAACTACTCGCAATCACACTTGAACAAAACTAACCGCGTGTTTGAAAGCGTGTTGTTTACAAACAGCAGAAACAAAAGAATACCGACCGTTGCATTCCAAGTATAGCCAACACACTCGGGTGTAAAAAAAAATCCCTAACGTGGAATGTAGGGGATATAAAGACCTAAAATATATGCAGTAAAGTGGGTGACAGAAAAGTGGGTGTGGCACGTAACACATGTGGTGGGAAAATGCTCTTTAAATGCTCGAAAAAAGTTTTTTCAGCAAAATCCTTTTCAGAGTTCTTAAATGAAACCTTAATCTATCGAAATATGATGAAAACCGAAAATCGATTTTTTTCGACCTGAACCACGGTGTGGTCCCCTTAAGAGCACCTACCTAATAAATTGTATGTCAGCCTCCGCGCGAACAATAGCTGCGACGTGTCGTGACATGAAAGCAATGAGGCGTTGGTAGGTCGCTGGGCGGAGATGGCGGCACATATGTACACACAAGTCACTTAATTCCCGTAAATTCTGGGGAAGGAGGCGATGAATTTTGACGCCACTTTCAATCACATCTAAGACATGTTCGATAGGGTTCAGATCTGGCGAGATGAGGGGCCAGCACACCAACTGGAACTCGCCATTGTGTTCCTAGCACCACTGCATCACACTCCTGGCGCATTATCTTGATGAAAAATGCCAATGCTATCGGGAAACATAATCGTTATGAAGGGGTGTGCGTGATCTTCAACCAGTGTACGATACTCCCAGGCCGTCAAGGTGCCTTGCACGAGCTCCACTAGACCAATAGATGCCCACGTGACTGTTTCTCACAGCGTAATGGTACCGGCGCCAGCTTGTCTCCGTCCCGCAGTAGCTTTCCCATGGAACACGACGGATTCGCGCCCTCCCGTCGGCATGATGAAGGAGGTATCGGGATTCATCAGATCTGCGCCAGCGTGTACTGGTTATGGTCAGAAGCCCATTTCAGTCGTTGTTGCGGATATCGCGAAGTTAACAATGGAACCTGCATGGGCCGTCTGCTCCAGAGGCCATCGTTTTGGTGCACTGTGTGTTCAGACACACTTGTACTCCGCCCAGCATTAAAGTCTGATGTTTGTTTCGCCACAGTTCGCCGCTTGTCCTGTTTTACCAGTCTACCCAGCCTACGAGTCCGACATTTGTAACGATGGATGGTTGCCAATCTGCACGACGTCTGGACGTGGTTTCACCTTGGTTTCGCGCGCGTTGAAAACACTCTACACAGCACTCCTCGAACACCCGAAAAGTCATGCAGTTCCCGAAATGCTCGTGCCAGGCCCCCTGGTCATCACAATCTGCCCTCCCCCAAACTCAGATAGATGGCGCGCCTTCCACATTCTACACGGGAACACCACGCTCACTCATACTACACGCACATGCGTGTGTCTGACTGGAAGTCATTCCTCGCCAGGTGACGCTACTATCGCCTGGACGGGTTTATATCGATTTTAGATCGGTGGTCATTAAGTTCTGGCTGATCACTGTAGTTCATTTATCAGTGAAGAGTAATTTATTACAACTTTATTTCTCTTTTTATTTCGCGTTTTCCATGCGTTACAGGACAGTTTGTCACGTAACACTCGAACTCGGTTAAAAGAAGCCTTGGAAGTCCCAGCGGTACTGACTGATCAACGTGTCATCGTCAGATGTCATATGGTCAGCGTACTGCTCTGTGACTGAAGATGCTATTTCTCAATAGCCAACTGGCCTGACCAGAGCTGAGTGCATCCCGCTTGTCAACAGCGCTCGGCACACCCATTCAAGTGCTAGTGAAGCCCGACAGCGCTCAGCATCGATGATCTGAGACGAACTGGTATTATCAATGCGGCAAGACCATTGGTTGTGTGACAGTAGACTTCATTAAGCGGGGAATACTTTCATTGTCACTGATAGTCCGCGTCTTATATTCCCATATTCCCTATGACTCGTCAGCTTTGTAATATTTTGTTTCCAAGGGTAGTAGAATTCTTTCACCCTATCTTCTGGAATTCGTAAGACAGTGAACATTTTAAAAATTCCTAAAATCGTAATTTCTACAGTTCTTTACAAGTTTCCACTCTTCTACGATTGTTTTCGACTTATTTTACCATGGGACTCTTCGAAACGTCGCAACATACCTTTTGGGCGTCTTGCATAATCTTGCATTTTGCTTAAAACACGAAACGTTTCTTAACCAAATAGCGTCCCGCAACAGCGTTCTTAGTATTTTTTAATTTCTCTTACGGCTGGAAAAGATGTGTAAACATTTCTGGAAGGATGTTGCCGCTCTGTCCGCGAGGCGTCTTGGATCCTAAAAGCCGAGGCAGCATCGAATATTGTGCCGCCTTCTCCGTCCGAGAGGCGAGTGGCGGCGTCGATGCTGCCTCCGAAGGATCTCAGACAACGAAAGTGTAGCGCCGTATAAGAGAGAGAGTGAGAGAGAGAGTGAGAGGGTAGGAGGATGGGAGGGGGGGAGGGAGGGAGTGAACGAAGGAGAAGTGGCGTGGGCGGCCGCCGGGTTTGACGGTTATTGGCCCTGCGTGGCGCGCACTCGCCTCTCATGTTAATACCGAGCGGGCGGAGCACTCGCCGGCAAAGCACTCCGCCCGTGGAAGTTCCTCCGCGCCACGTCCCTCCCAGAATTACTGAACCAGCTCCCGACACACTGGGAAAATACGCACGCCGCCGTCTGAGTTACAGTTCCTTCCCAGGATCGGGCAACTGCCAATTCTGTATGTGCCACCGGAGCCGGTACACACTGAAACATTCACTGTGGGCGTACCATTGAAAAAAAAAAACATCTTAACCTGTGGCCAATATATATGTCATTTACAATGATGTGTGGAAAGTCATGGGACAGCGATATGCATAGATGGTGGAAGTATAGCGTACACAAGGTATAAGGGCAGTGCACTGGCGGATGAGATTATGCCTGCACGACGGGAATTTACAGACTTTGAATGCGGAATGGTAGTTGGAGCTAGATGCAAGAGACATTCCATTTGGGAAATCAGTAGGGAATTCAATAATAACAGCAGAAATCAATGTGGGACGTACGGCGCACCTATGCATTATAGGACAATGCTGCGAAATATGGCGTTAATGGGCTATGGAAGCAGACGATCGACGCCAGTGCCTAACAGCGCGATATAGCCTGCAGCGCCTCTCTTGGTCTCGTGACTACATCGGTTGGACCCTAGTCGACTGGAAAACCATGTCGGATGAGTCCCGATTTCAGTTGATAAGAGTTAGAGTGTGGCGCAGATCCCGCGAAGCCATAGGCTCAATTGCCAGTAAGGCAGTTTGCAAGCTGGTGGTAGCTCCATAATGGCGAGGACTGTGTTTACATGGAACTGACTGGATCCTCTGGTCCAACTGCACCGAAAACTGACTGGTTGGTTGGTTTAAAGAGAGGGGAAGGGACCAAAGAATCACTGACTGGAATCGGTTATTTTCGGATATTTGGAGACCATTTGCAACCATTCATGGACTTCATATTTCCACAATAGTTCACGATTTGTTTGACCAGCATTCTGGACATTTCGAGCAAATGACTTCGCTACCCAGATGGTCGACAAGAATACCATCGAACATTTATGGAACATAATCGAGAGATCAGGTCGCGCACAGAATCCCGCTGCGGTAACACTTTCATAATTATGGACGACTACAGAAACCGCATGGGTCATTATTTCTGGAGGTATCTTCCATCGACTGGTTGACTCCATGCTACGTCGAGTTGCTGCACTATGCCTGAAAAAAGAGATCTGACACAATATTAGGACGTATCTCACAATTTTTGCCACTTCAGTGTAAATTGCCTCCCATTAAAATCGCAAAAATGTGGAGGCAGCATGCAACAATTTCAGATTGGGGTGGTTGAGCTGATCAAAAGTACACATACACCTATCCACTGGGCCCATTGCCCTTATGACGGTTTGAACTCTGCTGGACACACTTTCAGAGCCGAAACCAGAGAAGGTGGTGATGTTGGAGGCTTGGGTCTGGAGTGAAATAGACGTTCTGGCAAAAAAAAATGTTCAAATGTGAGTGAATTCTTAAGGGACCAAACTGCTAAGGTCATCGGTTCCTAGACTTACACACTATTTAAACTAACTTAAACTAACTTCCACTAAGAACAACATACACACCGATGACCGAGGGAGGACTCGAACCTCCGGCGGGAGGGGCCGCGCAATCCGTGACATGGTGCCTGAGACCGCGCGACCACTACGCGCGGCGGTGTTGTGACACATACCAAAATTGTTCCATTGATTTCAGGACGGGACTCTGTGCAGGCCAGTTCATTTCAGGAATGCTACTGTCCACAGACAATTGCTTCAAAGATACTTCTTTATGATGAGCGCTGATACAGACACCGGCTCCAAACTGTTCTTGTACTTTACGCATTACAAAATGCTGTAATATCCTTCCGCGTTCAGGTTTCTTCTAAGCACAATAAGGGGATCACCTTCTGCATACTATACATAATACCAGGTAATGTTCTCCAGGCATTCGCCAAACCCTTCCATCGGATTTCCATGGGTTACAGAGAGGTCCATCACTCCAAATCACTCGCTTCCAGTCATCTACCTCTAGTCATCACCTCAAACGTCGCTTAGCATTCGTTACAGAAACGTATGGCTTACAAGGAGGTGCTCTACCATTCTACTACATTTTCTTAACAACTTACGCACAGTCACTGTGCTAGCTTGTCTGCTAGAAGCACTTTGGATCTCACGAGTGATAACTTGCGGTGATTTCATGTGCTTTGTTTACAATAGGTCTAAAAAATAAGATTGGCAGAAAGCGCAAAATGGTTAAGCAGGAAAGGCCAGAGGACGAAAGTAAGGATTTAAAAGCATATAGGGAAAAGATAGATATAGCTACAGCAAAATTAAAGAGGCCTTTGGAGAAAAGAGAACCACCTGTATGAATACCAATATCTCAGATGGAAAACAAGTCCCAAGCAAAGAAGGGAATGCCGAAAGGTGGAAGGAATACATAGAGGATCTATAAAATGGACATATGCTTGAGGGCGGTGTTATAGAAATGGAAAAGAACGTAGATGAAGATGAGGTGGAAGATATGATGCTGCCCAGGAAATTTGACAGAACACTGAACGACCTAAGTCGAAATAAGTCACCGGGAGTAGACGACATTCCGTTAGAACTACTGAGGCGGCCTCCAAAGAAAGCAGCTGCTGGCAGATGTGAACATTACCAAACTGTTGGTTTAATAGGTCATGGTTGAAAAATGCTAATGCGAATTCTTTACACGAGAATGGAAAAACTGGTAGGAGCCGACCTCTGGGAGGATCAGTTTCGATTCCAGAGAAATATAGGAATATCTGAGGCAATATTGACCCTACGACTTATCTTAGAAGATAGGTTAAGGAAAGGCAAACCTGCGTTTATAGCACTTAGAGAAAGCTTTTGACAATGGTGACAGGAATACTCTGAAATAGTGAAGGTAGAAGACGTAAAATACAGGGAGCGAAAGGCTATTTACGACTTCGCGGGCAAGTGCTCTACCATCTGAGCTACCCAAGCACATGTCACTTGATCACAAACTGCGGACAGGTTTGCCGAAGACACTTTAACTCAGTCAGAGACAGCAAAGGAGTAAGTAGGGCAGTTGAGCGGAATGGACAGCGCCTTTAAAGGAGGATATAAGATGAACATCAACGAAATCAAAACAATGATAGTGGACTGTAGACGAATTAAATCAGGTGATGGTGAGGGAATTAGATTAGGAAATGAGACACTTAAAATAGTAGAAGAGTTTCGCTGTTTGGGCATTAAAATTACTAATGATAGCCGAAACTGAGTGGATGTGGAAATGGCAAGAAAAGTGTTCCTGATGAAGAGAAATTTGCTAACAATAAGTATAGATTTAAGTGCATGGAATTATTTTCTGAAAATATTTGTGTGGAGTGTAGCCGTATATGGAAATGAAATGTGGACAATTTAGATAAAAAGAGAATAGAAGCTTTCGAAATGTGGTGTTTCAGAAGAATGTTGAGGATCAGATGGAAAGATCAAGTAACCAATGAAGAAGTACTGAATAGAACTGGGAAGAAAAGAAACTTGTGGCACAACCTATTTAGAAAGTATCGGTCGGTAGGACATAGTCTGAGACATCAAGGGATTACCAACTAAGTGCTGGAGTAAAGGTGTGTATGTGCGTGCGTGATTGTGGGGGGTAAAATCGTAAAGGGAGGCCAATAGATGAATAGATTAAGCAGATTCAGACGCAGTTGTAGTAGTTATTCGGAGATGAAGAGGCTCGCAGATGACAGAGTAGCATGGGTAGCTGCATCAAACCAGTCTTCGAACTGAAAAAAATTACAACAACATTTATAGCCGCCCTCCGCAATGCTCGCCTGACTCTGTCCATCAGTATATTATGCATTCTCCCCGATGTTAGTTTGTCTGTGTTTGCTCCTTCATGTTTCCACTTCACAACCACAATACCAAGAATCGACTTGGACAGCTTCAGAAGGAGTGAAACGTCCCTGGTGGATTCGTTAGTGGGGTGACATCCAACAACTAGTCCACGCTAGAAGACGAAGAGCCCTCCTGGCCGACCCGTTCTTCTGTTGCTGCTTCACTACTCACAACACAACATTCCTCCACCTCTCGTGACATCTGCTGGTCGATTCCGCACATTCAGGTACCAATGATGGATAGCGAACACAACCTTCTCTCCAAGGTAGACCACAAAGGCTTAATAATAGTGAGATATGGTGATTGTCATGGCTACGTGACATGCGAGGATTCGTCTTCATGCTCGAATAATCGGTCTTGGACGATGGGAGTTGTGTGAATAGGATCCTGTTGACTTGGAACACAGCATCGCCGTTGGGAACATAAACTGTTCCATGAGATGGACCTGATGTGCAAAATGGTCACAAAAAATTGGACTAGACTGTTTTCCTACTAATCAAAACGCGCTGGTCCAAGGTCCGAACCTAGCCAACGCTTAAGTTTTGAATGAAAATCATCAACAATGGAGTGGATAGAAGTTCAGGGCACTATCTTCCCCATGTGGTAAACTGTCCCCAATAGGCGGAAGAATCGGCAGCAATCAACGGCATGAGGATGCAGATGGCAATAGAAACTAGTGCATTAAAGACACATAAGGTATATCCACAGGATATTAGGACTCCAACTAAAGAAGTTTCATGAGGATCTCTCCATTGGCAAAAGATTATGGATCTCCGGGAGGGGACTGGCAAGAGGGTGGTGACTATGAGAAAAAAATGGACTACCCAACGAAAGCCCATATTCTACGAGTCGGTGCATCGAATGTCAGAAGTTAAACTTGGTAGGGAAGCTAGAAAATCTGAAAAGGGAAATGCAAATGCTTACGCTAGATGTAATGGGCGTGAGTGAAGCTGAATGCAAAGAAGGTGAGAATTTCTCATCAGATGAATATAGAGTGATATCAACAACAATAGAAATTGGTATTAGGTAAGTAGAAGCTGTTATGAACGAGAAGGTAGGGCAGAGAATTAATTACTGTGATTCAATGAGAGAGTTTTTCTCATCAGATTCGACAGCAAATCAAAGCCTTCGCAAGAAGGAGGTGAAGAGATGGAGTATATGATGATACTGAACGTGTAATTCTCTGCGTAAAGGGAGGTGAAAATCTAACAATCATGGAGGATTAGAATGCGAAGGCTTACGGGAGAATATGACCTCTCCAGCAGGAAAGAGAGAGCCTAAGGAATAACTGAGTTCTGCAATAAATTTCGGATGGTAACAGCGAATACTCTATTCAATAAGATGAGGAGATATACTTGGAAAAGACCCGGAATTACCGGAAGATTCTAGATGGATTACATCATGGTCAAACAGAGATTGCGAAATCGTACAGTTGCTTGTAAGGCACACTAAGGAACAGGTAAAGAATCAGTCACAATATGGTAATGATGTAGGCTCAAGCTTGACTAGTCAAGAAAGAATCAACGCGGAAAGACGTGGAATACAGAAACACTAACTAATGAAGAGATACGCTTAAGGTTCTCTGTAGCTATAAATATTGCGATAATGAACTGCTTAGTAGGCGGTTCAGTTGAAGAAGGGTGGACATCACTAAAAAGAAAGTCAGGGAATGTTGAATGCCATAGGTACCGTAGGGTAACTGCGAAGAAACCTTGGGTGACATAAAATACTTCAATTGCTCTTAGAAAAAAGAAAGCACAAAAATATTTAGGGAAAGACACTAATATAGCAATTTGATTCCTTTAAAGCTGAAATAAATAGGAAGTGCAGGGCTGCCAAGGCGAAAAGGCGACTAGAAAAATGTGAAGAAATCGAAAAGGAAATTATCGTCGGAAGGGCTGACTGAACATATAGAAAATAAAAAAACGTTCGTCGAAATTAAAAGCAAGAGCGGTGAAATTAAGAGTGTAATGGTAATTCCAAAGTTAAATGCAGAGGAAAGAAGGGAAAGGTTGGATGGGTACACTGAAGGACCCTATGTGAGGAATTGTGACAGAAGACGAAACTAGAGTAGATGTGGAAGACATAGGGGATCCAATATCAGAGTCATAATTTAGAAGAGCTCTGGTAGATTTGAGATCAAGTAAGGCAGAAAGGATGGATAAAGTTCCACCAGAATTTATTAAATCATTGGTGGAAGTGGCAACCAAACAACACTTCAAGTTTGTGTGTGGAATCTGAGCCTAGCGACAAAGCGTTTTATTTGAATGCATAATGACTGTTCCTTCGAACGAACAGATACCATGCGGATCCCACAGGTGTGAAGCACTATATGTAAATTGATGGGGGATCTCTGCTATCAGCTGCAACGGGACATTAAGCGGAATTAGCGGCGACGAACGAAAATTGACAGGGAGAGCGGATAGATGGCGCTCGGCGGGAGTGTGGATCGGCCGCGTGGCGCACCGAGGCAGTCCGTAAAGTTGCGGTGATGCCTTGTCCCGGATGGCCCAGTGGTTACCGCACCTGCCTTGTAAGCAGGAGATTCCGGCTTCGAATATCGGTCCAGTACACATTTGCACTCGTCGCAGCAAATTCAGCTTAACGCCCCGCTGCATCCGATAGCAGTTATTCCCCTTCAGTTTACACACACCGTTTTAGTTTCGGACGAATATCGTCCACTCCACTGCGAAAATAGCAAGACAACGAAAGTGCTCGTACTGTCGCACAGTTAGCTTAACAGCTCATGCATCTAAGCTGCTGACAAGAATAACAAACTGAAGAAAGGACAATAAAACTGAGTATTTTTTAGACAGCGATCAATTTGGCTGTAGGAAAGCTAAAGGCACCAAACAGACACTTGAAATCGGAAGCAAGACTGAAGAAAAATCAAGACACGCCTATAGGACTTGTAGACCTATAAAAAGCTTTCGGCAAAGAAAATGGAGCAACGTGTTCGAAATTCTGAGAAAAATAGGAGTAAGCTACAGGAAATGTTGGGTTATATAAGATATTTACACGAATCAACAGGAAACAATAAGAGCGGCAGACCAAGAACGAAGTGCTGTGATACAAGCATACAGTCTTTCGCCCTTGCTGTTCAATCTGTACACCGAAGAAGCAATGTTGAAAAAAAGCAAAGTTTTAAGAGTGGGATTAAATTCAGGGTTAAAGGATACCAGTGAAAAGATTGGCTGACGACATTGCTGCCCTCAGTGATAGTGGAATGAACAGTGTAATGCCTACAGAATATATATTGAGAGTAAACTGGAAAAAGAGACAATTAATGAGAAGTAGCAGAAATGAGAGTTGTGAGAAGCTTAACATCAAAACTGAGGATCACAAAGTAGACGAAAAAGAATTCTGCCACCTTGGAAGTAAAATGCTCCATGGCTGACGAAGCAGGGAGGATATGAAAACTATATTTGCACAGGCAAAGAGGGAATTTCCGGCCAAGATAAGTTTACTCGTGCCAAACATAAGCCCAAAACGTAGGTCTTAACTGGAGGAATAAATCTCTGAGAAAGACATTTGGAGCGCAGCATTCTGTGTAATGTATCATGGCCAGTGGGAAAACTGGAACAGGAGAGAATCGAAGTGTCTGAAAATTATATGGACTGATAAGATAAGGAATGAGGAGGTTATTGACAGAACATGGGAAGAAAGGATCATATGGGAAAAAATTAACAAGAAGAACAGAACGATAGGACATCATGGAATAACCTCCATGTTACTACAGGGAACTGTAGAGGGTAAAAACTGTAGAGGAGACAGAGACTGGAATACATTCAACTAATAATCTGGACTGTAGGGTGAAAGTGCTAGTCCGGAATGAAGAGCTTAGAGCAGGAGAGAAATTCGTGGCGGACAGGTTAAAAACATTCAGAAGGATCACGATTAAAAAAGAAAAGGAAATCTCAATCATTACGATACCGAATGTCCCCTTTCCCTGTTCACACTGATGTTAGGGGGTTCCAGGATCCTAAAAGGAAGTTGTCAACGTACTTCAGTATTTCTCGTTCCACTACCTATGCGGTAGGTTAGTTTTTCAGAGTCAACTTCGGATCCGAAGACAACCCGGCTACGTAAACGAAGACAACTTGATGAATTACTAAAGCTATTTCCCTTCATTAATATCTTGCTATTGAGGCCTTCTCCAGGGTACGTAATATTTATCTGTCATCCGCTAGCATATTATGCTGTCATTTGACTGCCAATGAGGAGATCGAATGCATTTCATTAAAGTAGCTGAATTTCACCTTACTGCGCCGTGCCATGTAGACAGGAGTGCCTGACTCTGCTGTCGCCCAGCTATAATCAAGGACGTGTAAACTAGATTTTACAGTAGCATCCCGTCAGACATAGTTATCGTTCTGCATTCTCAGCTGGTTTTCTCTTTTCTCCGATTTCTGCATAAATAATTTATTCTCTCTAAATCCACTACTGGCCATTATAATTGTTACACCAAGAAAAAATGCAAATGATAAACGGGTGTTCATTGGACAAATATATTACACTAGAACTGACATGTGATTACATTTTCACGCAGTTTGGGTGCATAGATCCTGAGAAATCAGTACCCAGAACAACCACCTCTGGCCGTAATAACGGCCTTGATACGTCTGGGCATTGAGACAGAGCTTGGATGGCGTGTACACATACAGCTACTCATGCAGCTTCAACACGATACCACAATTCATCAAGAGTAGTGACTGGCGTATTTTGACGAGCCAGTTGCTCGGTCACCATTGACCAGACGTTTTCTATCAGTGAGAGATCTGAAGAATGTGCTGGCCACGGCAGCAGTCGAACATTTTCTGTATCCAAAAAGGCCCGTACAGGATCTGCAACATGCGGTCGTGCGTTATCCTGCTGAAATGTAGCGTTTCGCAGGGATCGAATGAAGGGTAGAGGCACGGGTCGTAACACATCTGAAAAGTAACCTCCACTGTTCAAAGTGCCGTCACTGCGAACAAGAGGTGACCGAGACTTGTAACAAAAGGCACCCCATACCATCACACGTGGTGATACGCCAGTATGGCGATGACGAACACACGCTTCCAATGTACGTTCACCGCGATGTCACCAAACACGGATGCGACCAACATGATGCTGTAAACATAACCTGGATTCATCCGAAAAAATGACGTTTTGCCATTCGTGCATCCAGGTTCGTCGTTGAGTACACCATCGCAGGCGCTCCTGTCTCTGATGCAGCGTCATGGGTAACCGCAGCCACGGTCTCCGAGCTGATAGTCCATGCTGCTGCAAACGTCATCGAACTGTTCGTGCAGATGGTTGTTGTCTTGCAAACGTCCCCATCTGTTGACTCAGGGATCGAGACGTGGCTGCACGATCCGTTACAGCCATGCGGATAAGATGCCTGTCATCTCGACTGCTAGTGATAAGAAGCCGTTGAGATCCAGCACGGCGTTCCGTATTACCCTCCTGAACCCACCGATTCCATATTCTGCTAACAGCCATTGGATCTCGACCAACGCGAGCAGCAATGTCGCGATACGATAAACCGCAATCGCGATACTCTACAATCCGACCTTTATCAAAGTCGGAAACGTGATGGTACGCATTTCTCCTCCTTACACGAGACATCGCAACAACGTTTCACCAGGCAACGCCGGTCAACTGCTATTTGTGTATGAGAAATCGGTTGGAAACTTTCCTCATGTCAGGATGTTGTAGGTGTCGCCACCGGCGCCAACGTTGTGTGAATGCTCTGAAAAGCTAATAATTTGCATAGCACAGCATCTTCTTCCTGTCGGTTTAACTTCGCATCTGTAGCACGTCATCTTCGTGGTGTAGCAATTTTAATGGCCAGTAGTGTAATTCCTGTTAGATAGTGCACAACACCAGCAACTGACCCAATGCGAACCATTTTAATTCTCTCCCTGACATTTGGAAAGAACCAGTTCGTCTGCCTTCCATTGGCAGCTGCATCCCTTCCATCTTTTCACAATTTTACGATACTCTCAGTGCGATGACCTTCACGAGCCTCAAGTTTCTCATTTACTTTATATGTTCTGTTCCTCTTCATCTAGTAGATAGGTGCTGTTTCTGTGACACGAAGGTTTATAGATAGGCCCCCAAACTCTACTTGCAATGTGTCAGTCGATGTTGTTCCAGATACACCCGCGTAATGCATTAGAACTGCGTCCTGCGCAGGTAGCTCCTCCGTCGCTTACAAGATGTTTAAACTGCAGAGGGAAGACACAGCAAGGTGAAGATCCGAAAGTATGATTGGGGACGCTGATATAAATCGTAATTGATCGTAATATTAGTATAAGTGGCGCAAAACTTTTATCAGGAGATGAAAGTTTCGCGTAATGACAAAGACGATACAAATATTTTCAACTTCGGTAATAAGGAGGTTAATCTAAAATCAGTCTATCCGCCCTCGAAATCACGTTACGACTCTTATAAGGTTTTCTGCGCCGAGTAAGATTTAGTTTTGAAGTACTCAGTTGTAGTTCTGAAGGTGGAGAATGTCATTTATTTCACCCCTGCAGGGAGACGTGTAGTGGAGCATGGAACACCGCGTAATATTGCTTTGCGCCGCCCTCAGAGGCAGAGCTCTTCAAGATACATTAATCCCAGGCGAAAACCCAAGCTGTTTACTAACCGGAATGGACACCGACGTAGTTAATTACCCAGGGGGGCTGGTAATGGAGACCAGGCAGCTGTAATCATTCCTCTCCTTGGCGCACAGTTTTAATCTTCCACTGAACGTCAAGACTTTTATATCCGCACACAGCGTATAAATTAATCTTTGGCAACTAGCAACACGAAAGCAGACATGGAGGAATATGCCGCAGTACACAGGATACCACTACGTACTTAAGTTCTTTTTAAATGACTTGCATGTAAAAAATACATCCTATTATGAGTCCTAATTTCATTTTACTGTGGGTTATACTTCGAATTTGCCTAGCAGCATCGACGTAACGAAGAAATTTTAGAGCATTTCCTTTCAACGACAAGTTACTCAACTCCACAAGACCCACATCCCTATGCCTCACTGAAACTCTTTCCTCCGTATATTGTGAGGGCAAAGTGAAAACTTCTCTAAGTGGCAGAAAAAGTTTGGCTCTCGATACAAAATTGATTTTCGACGTTCCCCCTTTTAGGTCAATGTTTTTTGTTCAACATTGTTTCCAATTGCTATATTCCATCTCTGCAAAACGTTGTAGATGTTATTTTTGTTGTTGTTGCTGTTGTTGTTGTCGTCGTCATCGTTGTCGCCACCGTTATTGTTATCGTATTCATCCCAAAGACTAGCTCATGAAGCTCTCCATTATAGTCTATCCTGTCGAAGCCTCTTCATCTCCGAGCAACTACCGCACCGTATATCAGTCTGAACTTTATTACGGTAGTCAATTGTTGGTCTTCCTCTATAATGATAGCCTCTATACTCCCCATCATTATCAAATCGTCTTTCCTTGACGCAAACCACATCTTTTCTTTTAGTCAAGTTTTCAACTTCTTACAATCAGTTCCTCTTATTGAGATATCCGACCTATCTACCTAATATATTTCTCCTGTAGCATCATATTTCAAACTTTTCTGTTCTCTGCATGCCTCAACTGCTTACCATCCCCTTTACACTTCTCGCTGAGGCTACACTCCACATAAATATTTTCAGAAAAGACCTCCTAACACTTAAATTTATATTAAATGTTAAAATATTTAAATATTTCCAATTTTCAGAAAGCCTTTTCTTGGTATTGCCGTTTTGTATTTTATATCCTCAGTGCTTCCGTCATTTTCATTTATTATTTATTTTATTGTTTACGTATTTATTATATTATTCATTTAATTATTTATTAGTATTATTTATTAGTTATTTTCTCATCCACTGCTTTTTGTACCTCATTGCCTAAACTAATTCCCTCAACATCGACTGATTTAATCTGACTACACTCCTCACCCCGTAGTCTACTTTTGTTGAAATTCATCTTATTATCTCCTTTCAAGACATTCTCAATTCCTCTCATCTGAGCTTCCAAGCCATTTGCCGTCTCTGCTAGAATTGCAATGTCATCGTCAAACCACTGAGTGATTACTTTTCTCCCTGAACGTGAATTTCCTTTCCACTTCCTTTCCACATTTTTGGTTTCCTATACAGCTTGCTCAATATTCAGGCGGTACGACCTCGGAAATAAGATACAGCCCCGTTGTGGTTCAAATGGCTCTGAGCACTATGGGACTTAACTTCTCAGGTCATTAGTCCCCTAGAACTTAGAACTACTTAAACCTAACTAACCTAAGGACATCACACACATCTATGCCCGAGGCAGGATTCGAACCTGCGACCGTAGCAGTCGCGCGGTTCCGGACTGAGCGCCTGAACCGCTAGAACAGTCCCGTTGTAATACATTTATACTTAATAATGTTAATTCGACATGTTAAAATGTATAGCTATTTAACGGCGTTTTCCGAACACAAGGGATACCAAGTGCAATATACATACGCAGTGGTTATAACAATATCAGTCTGTATGCTACAGCTATACAATAACCTCGAAGCTGGAGGCAGGTTGTGAAATAAAATCTTATTAAAGCAATTATGGTATAACGCAACAGAACAGTGTTACCCTCTGAGAGGAATTTTGCTGGGTTGACCGTGTTGTACCTAACGGAAATGGCTTATTGGAAATGAAAGTCAGAATTACGTAAATATTCGAACAGTAACAAACAATATTTTTGCCTAGCTATACTGTTTAAAGAATAAGTAAAACGGTCGCCAGCCTAATTAGGCATAAGAAAGATTAACGTTCTCGTTTAAGAAAGTACGTATGAGTAACTTTAACGGATAAACACAACCTACACTTGGCCACACGCGAGTGCAATGAACTCTGACACATACATATGTTTACGGTACATCGGGACATCGTATGCTTTACGAACAGACGGAAATTTTATCCCCAGCGCCATCTTTCTGGGACTGTGTTATTAAGGAGGCCATATATATTCGCACGGCGGACAATCTAATCAACAGGGATGCAGGTTTTCAACTGAGCGCCGCCTGGAATCCAGCACTGGCTGCCATTAAATCAAAAACAGGGAAAATAAGAACTTCCGTTTCCTCAAGTGACTCAACGCGTAGCTGAGATTCAGTTCAAATTTTATCCGCAGGAGCGTCCGGCAGCACAGTTATTGCCCAAAGCGCACGCGTGGATGGCCTTTCTGCAGCTCCCAGTAGGGGGCACCAGGAGCGCCGCTTTCTCCAACTATGAGCGTCTTCTCGCGCACGCGTATTGCCTGCTCCCGTCATGATAAATTCCGACGGCGCCGCGCGATTATCATCAGTCGCGCCTTGTAGCAGTGACAGCAGCAGCTACCACCACCTGATGATGTTGAGCAGTTGCATCGAAGAAATATTGTACGATTTACACAATACGATCCGGCGGCAAACCTGAGAAGCGTATTTGCAACAGATCCGTCGGGAAAGCATGAAAAGTCATGTCTGGATGTAGCTTAATTCAAGGAAGAATTGGTTAATGTAGAAGAAAGGTGCTGGGATGTCAAATATCATCGCAGGGGTGCGAGTGAGGTTAGTCGTAAGACCCCCAATAAGAGACTTGTGAGGCACGTCGGGCTTCGTCGCCACAGTTGCAGGTGACAGCTGACGATCAGGGCCTTCGCCCTGTTCTGAACATGACAAAGGCCTAAACCCCCTCTGCTCCTCGGGAGGGTTAGGAACTCATAACGGCCGGCCGCGGTGGTCTCGCGGTTAAGGCGCTCAGTCCGGAACCGCGCGACTGCTACGGTCGCAGGTTCGAATCCTGCGTCGGGCATGGATATGTGTGATGTCCTTAGGTTAGTTAGGTTTAAGTAGTTCTAAGTTCTAGGGGACTGATGACCACAGATGTTAAGTCCCATAGTGCTCAGAGCCATCTGAACCATCTGAACTCATAACGAATCTTAAATAACATGCCCGTATTAACAAAGGAACCCCAAACCGCCAACATGCGGTGAGCCAGAGTAGGTGGTTCGAATGGCTCTGAGCACTATGGGACTTAACTGCTGAAGTCATCAGTCCCCTTGAACTTGGAACTACTTAAACCTAACTAACCTAAGAACATCACACACATCCATGCCCGAGGCAGGATTCGAACCTGCGACCGTAGGTATCGGGAGTGTCTGAGCAAAATGGGGGATACGTGACGCCAAATAGACGTTAGCATATCGCGTCCGTTGCAGGAGGTCTAGATGTCAAAGGCGGTGGTCACTTATTCTTGCTCTCATCTGATTCAGTAAATGCCTGTAGTTAAGGGCTTTTGAACGTTTCATGTCAGATGTGAAATTAATGCCAAGACAGCGGATTGTGTCAATGATTCGTAGCGGTGTGACGCTCTCGTCGGGTAGACCTCTGTCTATAGACAGGGCGTGTGATTTGTGGAGATTGAGAGTGCTCCCCGATGCCGCTCCGTAGGTCGCCACCCACGCCAGTGCTGCACGAACATCGTCATTACTGCGAAGAAGGAGTACCAGATCATCCGCATAGGCAGTGCAGCAAAAAGTGTATCCACCAAGGGACATCCCAGTCAGGTGTTGTCGGAGGCCGCAGAGGAGTGATTCCAAGACGAGGGCGTACAATATCGCCGAAAGAGGGCAGCCTTGTCACACCGATCGCTGGATCTGTATCGGCGGCGTGAGACGGCCGTTATGTAACACCTTGGACGTCGCGCCACGTAGGAGATGCATCAGTATCTTAACTATGATGTCCGGATACCCCATGTGTTGCAGTACCTCGATCAAAAATGTGTGGTCGACTCTGTCAAAGGACTGGCTAAAGTCGAGTGAGGTCAAAACTCCTGGCAGTTGGCGAACTTTGACTAGCGCGATCATATCTCGATATCGGCACAGTGCAGTGCGAATATTATGGTCGCCACCCCTAGACCACGAGACTTACGTTGATTCACATACTAGCTGATTACCCGGCGTTGCAGGGTCTGTACTTACTCCAACCTTCTATTTGTGCTTCTCTTCCCTCTCTCTCTGTCCATCTTCTTCTTCCCCTCTTTATCCATCTCCTCCTCTCCATCTCCCCCCTTGCTTTTTACCTTCCTCCCCTCCCCCGTGTCTCTGTCCATCCATCCCTCCCCACTCTCTATAACTTCCTCATTCCTTTCTCTGTCCACCTCCTCCTCTGCTCTCTCTCTGCTCATCTTCTCCACCTTCCTCTCTCTGTTCATTTCCTCCTCCTCTCTATCTGTATTTCTCCTTCTCTTCCTGCTCTTTGCGACTTCTCCCTCTCCTCTCTGAGTCTGAATCCTCCTATCTTAGCCCACCTCTGTCTGTCCGTCTCCTTCTCCCATTTCTCTCTTACACTCAACCAAACAGCACGATTTCTTTCGAGACTGTAACTAATATGTGTATCAAATTTGGTAGAAAACGCTCTAGGGACTTAGGATGAGTTTTCTACCCGTGGTTTTTCCCTCGTATGTACATCTCAAACATATTTCACATATATTTAACACATTTCACACGTAGTTTTACATATACTGCGCCTGTATATCTAGCGAATTTCGCCCTTTATTTTCATTTTCACGAAGCTCTGTGTTTATGACATTGTATCACCTCAAATATGTGTTGTACAATGATACAACTTTGCAGGTGTGGCTACTGACTATGAAATCAGAATAGAGTTAGTAGTATAGGAATAATAAATTCTTTTCCTCTGTATTTTACGTCATATTTCCCGAACTGTGTGTCATACAATGACGTATTTTTGGATGCACGCTCAGTGGAAACTGCGGTACTATCTACGAAACGTATTTCGAATAGAGTTAGTAGCAATGAAGTAATAAATTTAAACTTGTTGCATGACACGGCTGTTTTCAATGAATCTAATTGTTTATGGCGAACTGTCTCCTGAACTACCTGTCGTACAATGATATAATTTTGCTGGTACACTCATTTATGTACGTTAATACTGTGTGCAAAATATATCACGAATATATTTCGGAGTAAAGGACCATTAAATTATAACGTCATGCGGCAGTTTTACTGCATGAATCGCGAAAATGTAGTCAGTGATAAACGTTTTACTCTCATCATTTTGTGGGGTCATCAGCGAGAAAAACTCACATAAAGATTTGAAATTATCTGTAAATTATCAAAAAAATGTTCAAATGTGTGTGAAATCTTATGGGACTTAACTGCTAAGGTCACCAGTCCCTAAGCTTACACACTACGTAACCTAAATTATCATAAGGACAAACACACACACCCATGCCCGAAGGAGGACCCGAACCTCCGCCGCGACCAGCAGTCCATGACTGCAGCGCCTTAGACCGCTCGGATAATCCCGCGTGGCTGTAAATTATCCTTTGCAAGTCTTTAAGTACCGTATTTCTTAAATATTGGATGACTAAATTATGCGTATTTGCATGTCCTGGTCTATAGTGCTTTTGCACCCTCTTCTCCACCCCTTTTGGTTTGGTTGAAATTGGTCCAGTGTTTGAGAGGGGATATGGGCCATACATACACACATAAATAAATACATATAGTCATCTATAGGTACATCCATTATGTTAATAGGCATAGATTTCTACAAAATATGTTTCTGCAGTATGTACCTGCTATCCAAATCCACTCCTAATTACAAAGGCCGGGTCTCGTACGTCAAATAATCAATGAAAGAGAATGAAAGATCCAGAGAAACAGGCACTAGACCGATTAATAGACGAGAAAAGGTACCCTTCTTTGAACAAGACACACTTTCATCATCTTATGTGAAGGCTGTTTACAGCGATGAACCATAACATT
The DNA here is from genome assembly GCF_021461385.2 of Schistocerca piceifrons. Lineage (NCBI taxonomy): Eukaryota > Metazoa > Arthropoda > Insecta > Orthoptera > Acrididae > Schistocerca > Schistocerca piceifrons. The sequence continues at coordinate 650,430,085 of NC_060140.1, read as the reverse complement.
ACGAAGATGTGCTAATTAGGGTCGATTCTGCGCGACGTGAATTCTACGAGTCCTTGGTAATTTTCAGGAAGTATATTGAAGCAGACGTCTACAAACAGATCGATCAATTATTGTAAATTACACGCCGGTGGTTTGTGGTCTCGCAGCTGGCGCCCAGTAGCATCCCAGATGTGTTCAATCGAGTTCAGAACCGGCAAGGCCATTACTATGCTCCTCAAACCACTATAGCACATTCTGGCTTTGTGGCAGTTATTATGCTGGTGAGTGCCATCGACGACGGGAAGTTCAAGAATGAACGGATGAAGATAGTCTACAATAATGTTCACGTAGTCCACAGCTGCAATGGTGCCTTCGATTGGTACTACAGATCCCTTGTAAGTACAGGCGAAAGTCCCCCACAGCGTAACACGGCTCTCCCCGGACTGCGTACGTGGCGTTGTGGATGTTTCGAGCAGCCTTTCACCAGATTATGGCATTTCGGGACACGACCACCGATCTGGTGTAGCAACAAACTTGATTCATTCGAGCCGGCCTGGGTGGCCGAGCGGTTCTAGGCGCTACGATCGCAGGTTCGAATCCTGCCTCGGGCATGGATGTGTGTGATATCCTTAGGTTAGTTAGGTTTAAGTAGTTCTAAGTTCTCGGGGACTGATGACCTCAGAAGTTCAATAGTGCTCAGAGCCATTTTTGTGATTCATTCGACCTGGCGACAAGTTCCTGATCTCGTTGATCTCATGCCTACCATACCGTTGGGTCTACATAGGAACACATAAGGATCGTTAGCCACGGAGCTCCATCTTCAACAATCTGCACTGAGGGACGTGCTCCGAGACACGTTTGCACCAGTGTTGTACACTATCGTCAGATCTTCCACGGATCACCACGAACCCTACTTTCCAGGGCTAGAATGCCTGCGAGGTCCACGTTGACGTACCCCACCTTGTCGCCTGCACGTGGTTTCACCGTCCTTTAACCGCTTTCCACAGATTCTAGCAACGGTAGCACGCGAACAGTCAACCACCTTCGCAGTCTTCGAGAAGCCCGTTCCCACGCACCGTCCCATAACACGCTGCCTTTTGTCAAAGTCGCTTCTGTCAATGGACTTCCACTTTTTCGACCCGTATCATCGCTAGGATTTCCCTCATTTGTGTCTGCTCAGCTTATACAGGTTGATTCTCAGTTCCTATTACTGGCTTCTAGGGTTGTAGAGTACACGAAGTTTTTATAAGGAACCCATGTCCGGAAATGCACCGTTTTGATATAAAATAAGTTTGAAGATCGGATCATTTTCAGATCTCCCACTTCACGGTACGTGCACACGCTGAGATGAGGGGGCCGTCGTCAATCCCTGTCGTAGTTATGACATCACACAACACCTTTATCCGACTACAGCGAAGGCTGCGAGAAATCGGTATGTTCGAAACGCGGAGGATTGCCTGTGGTGCTCCATGGACGCGCTACACTCCCCCCTTTGAAGAGAACGTCCTTTGTCACGTAGAAGTGAACCCGAGGATAAGTAATGCAAACATTGCCCGTGCTATATGCTCCTGCAACACACTGATCAGAGCTCATTGTCCTCGTGTGTGCGTACTGTGAAGCACAAGACTTGAAAATGATCCGATCCTCAAAATGATTTCACATCCATATGGAACTCTTCTGGACATAAGTTCTTCAACAAAACATCTACTAAGTCCACTCCGCTATACATCCCCTAGTAGTTAGTAAAAAAAAAGGGATCACACCAAGAAGGAGTCATACAAATTTATATTCATACAGGTATCGACGGAAAATGCAAAATTGTAAGCTCCGACTGCCCATGGATGAATGTTTGACGATGCACCGCTATTTCACCGATACCATGGCTTTGTGACTTTCATTCCGTGTAACTCTGTTGGACAGTAGCTATGCCTCGCAGACAGGTGCATGAACAGTATGCGCAGTGTAAGCATTTGAGAGAGGACAGGTGGTTGGAATCAAAGAAGCCAGTTCGAGTGATCAGGGAATCGCTCGACATTGGTATAGCAGCGAGCCGCTATTCCACCGTTTTGGTAGGAGTGGGTGAGCCATCGTAGAACACAGCGTCAAGAAGGAAATGATCGACTTAGACAGACGACAGAAAGTGAAGATCGAGTAGTCGTAAGAGAAGCACTCAGAACCCCGGTTTCTTTACTATTATCAATCCGACGTGCAACTGCTGCTTCAGTGATCACAAGGTCGATTAATAGCCGAGTCACAGAAAGGTGGCTGAGCTCACGGAGCCCCTTGCACCGACTGCCATCGACCTCTGTACACCAACAAGCACGTTTGCAGTGGTGTCCGGAGCATTCGGCCTGAAATCTCGCCGGACGTGGTGGCCGAGCGGTTCTAGGCGCTTCAGTCCGGAACCGCGCGAGTGCTACGGTCGCAGGTTCGAATCCTGCCTCGGGTATGGATGTGTGTGATGTCCTTAGGTTAGTTAGGTTTAAGAGTTCTAAGTTCTAGGGAACTGATGACCTCAGATGTTAAGTCCCATAGTGCTCAGAACCATTTGAACCATTTGAACCTGGAATCTCATTGACCGGACCAGAATTATCTTCAATGATGAGTTCCGCTCCGAACTGAGTTCCGATGACAAGCGATGACCTGTCTGGTGACGCCCAGGACAACAATTGGATACCAACGTGACTACCGGCTGCCATTAGGCCCGACACCCAAGAACCATGGTCTGAGATGTCATTTCTTTTCCTAGCAGGGCGCCTTTGGTTGTCATCCCCATTACCGTCATAATACAGCACTGCGTCTACGATATTCTACGCCTCGTTCTCTTGCCCTTCATGGTAAACTATGCTGGGCACACTTTCAGCAAGATAATGCTCGTCCACACACGGCGAGAGTTTTTACAGCTTATCTTTGTGGTTTCCAAACCGTTGGCCAGTGAGATCGCCGGATCTCTCCCCAGTGTGAGAACGCTAGAGCATTAAGATCATCGCCTCCAACCTGCTTGACATTTTGACTATCTAGAGCGCCAGAAGGACAGAATCTGGCACGATATACCCCTGGAGGACGTCCAATAACTCTATCAATCAATTCCAAGTGTAATAACTGCTTGCATAATCGGCATAGGTGGACAAACACATTATTGACTTAATCAGTTTGTGAAGCTCTTTCTCTTGAATAAATCATCCAATTTTTCTGAAATTAAAATAGTTTGTTTGTCCATAAATGTACATCTTATCTACCGATTACCGTCCCATTCGGATAATTCCTTCGTGGTGTGCCGCTTTTTTTCCGTGGCGAGCAGTGGTCATAATATTTTGGTTCATCAGTATATATTTCTTCATAATAACCCCAAATGCTAAAAAATGTTCTCGGTTAAAGTATCATACGCTTTTGCTCAAATAATTACTCTTCCTCACATGACGGTAATACTCTTTAATTTTCTGTTACTTGAGGAGGAGTTGGACAAAACTAAGTAAACTCGAGAAATGCATGCTTAAACGTAAATGCAGATGCTAGCCTAGCCTGCAGATTGCGCTGTTTTATCTGGCTACTAACGGCACCTGAACAGTGTTCTCAGTACCTATCAATATTCTGTCATAGTTTGCACAGTGTTCTCTGTAGTTCTGAGTGCACCATCTCGGAGCTAAGTGAAATTGGAGGAGGAAAAATTGTTGGTGCTCTTATGGCGAGTGCTTCCGTAACCATTGTGGCAGAAATGTTTTATCTTTCAAGAGGTACCCTATAGAAGATTTGTACCTCTTACAGTAAAAGCGGTAGAAGATCATCAGCTAGGTCAAAACGCGGACGAAAGTACGTGTTAACTGATCTCGGAGTATGGTCACTGAAGAGGATTGTGGCAAAAATAGGACGATAGCTACAAAAGTTCCTGCAGAACTGAATGTCCCACTCGCAGACCGTGTTAGTACCACAACATGAAGGGAGCTCCATAACGTGGAAACTGCATGGCGAGCTGGAAATCCAGAACTCAACACTACTTTTCAGTGATGCAAATGTCCGTGAAAGGGAAACTTGAAATCTGGACTATAGAGCAATAGATGAAAGTCATTTGGTCAGATGTATTTCGTGTCACATTGTTTCCAAATCCTGGAGAAGTTTATTTACATCACGAGAGTGAAACAAGACGGAAGTTCCGTGATGGTCTGGGCAGTAATATCGTGGTACTCCATGGCGCCATGGATACTCTGCGAGGTCGCGTTACTGCCAAAGATTATGTGACCTCTTTGGCTGATCAAGTGCATTCCAGGTACAATTTTCATTCCCCAGTGGTGATGCTATGTTCGAAGGCGACAGGAAAGGTGTTCATACAGCTCGCATCTCAATATCATTTAGCGTTTGTTTTCTACTTTGGTGAGAAGAGGGCCTGACTTACATCATCGTTACCTCAACTTGCCACAATCTGGCAGGAAGAATGGTATCATATTTCCTTGAAAACTATACAGGGCCTACATTTATACATACCGAGACGACTGGAGAATGCGAAACGTTTTGCTACAGCGTGTGTGGCATGGTAATATGTAGTGCCGGACGAAAACACGCTTGAGACATTTGATTGGTCACTGTAGTGTGCTGCAGGAAGCCCATATATACAAGGGTTGGAAACTACTTATTCACAACCGATAAAAAAGAGTTATATGTTTGCACCTGTTACTGTCCTTCAAAGTAATCACCAGCGTTGTGTAGAACCCGTTGCCAGCGATGTGGAAGGCGTAGTATAGTGTTAGCAGAGCTTGTTCTCTCTACTGGAGCGGTCTACTGCCTGTCGAATCTCTGGAACAGCTCTGAAGCGAATGCCACGAAGTGGTCCTTCATCTTCGGAATCAAATCAAAGTTACAAGGATTTAAATCCGGAAAGTATGGTAGATGGTACAGTACTTTCCAGTCCCATCGACCGAACAGAGCAGCCACAGCGTGCGCTGTATGCGCCCGCGCATTGTCGTGCAAAATGATGGATGGGTCGCGCAGAAAGTGTCGCCGCATCTTTCGCAAAGCTGGTCGCAGGTGATGCTCCAAAAATGAACAGTAATGCTGAGCATGACGGTCTGCCGTGGAGGAACGTAATGCGTTAGGATAACATAATCACAGTCGTACACGAGGATCACCATAACTTCAGACCGCTCCATTCGCACCATCAACACAACAGCCTCTGCTAACGGTATACTACGCCTTTCACATCGCTGGCAACGGGTTCTACACAACGCTGGTGACTACTTTGAGGGACAGTAAGAGGTGCAAACATGTAACTCTTTTGTATAGGTTGTGAATAAATAGTTGCCACTATTTAAGTTCCAACCCTCGTATTTCTGGAGGAGGTCGACCAGATAGAGCGACATCCACAAAATATCAAGTTACTTTATTACCACGTGAACAAATTGAAATATTTACATTGGAAACAATTTATGTCCACTGGATCGGCATGTGTATTTGTTACCCTCGCTGAACGATATAACTCATAACTCGATACAATACAGTGTTACATTCTCATCTTAAAAGGGAAACTCACCATCGCATCCCCGTCCGGTAGTAGTAAGATGGCCCATTAGCCAGCCTGAACACAGATCAAGCATGAAAACAGGAAGAAGTGTACTGAACTCCAAAAAAAAAGCAAAATCGTAAAAGTGAACGATTATGAAGTGTCCGTCCAGTCACTGACGTGTCTGTTCCCTGTATTCAGATTTATGTCTATGTAATGGTGTAACGTCCATTTTCCCATTTGAAACTGCGAGTTGTAAGGGAGGGATGTTCAGATGCACGGACCTCCTATTTTTCTACACAAGTACCACGTGTTATGACTCTTGCGTTCCGTTTTGGAAGTTTTGACTCTTGATTTCCGTTGTTGTAACGTATTTCACACTCGTTTACTTGTTGTTTTCATTTGTGTGAGAGCTCTATGCAGCATCTTGCCTGCTCTCACTATTCGTCACATTTGCTTGCGAGGATAGTACATTCTTACCACGTAACTCATATTTTATAACCAACATATAGTATGACAATTGCCGAGAATACAGAACGAGGACAGACACGTCAATGACTGCTCGCGCAGTTCATAATTTCGTGAAAAAGAAAAATAAGACACGAGGGAGATTTGAAACATATCTCCCACTTCGCAATCTAACGCCGTCACCACACAACCACCATGCCTGACTCCTTCAATTCACTCGATGTTGAGCTTGGACTGTTCACTTTTTCTATATCGCTCCTTTTCTTCACAGTTCAGTACAGCTTCTGTTGGGAATACAAGAGAACAACGTATGTTATCTTCAATCAGAAACCTTCCCAACAATTAGTAATAAAACGACATTGGTTAAATATGAAGAAATACTCAATTGAAACTTGCTTCTTCTTGTGAAACGTCTAGCACAATTAGACGTTTGAAATTGTTACAATTCCTGTCACTGTGCCTCTGAGTGATGCCTACGTAGAGTCCAGAGCTGGCTTACGATGCCTACGGAGCCTAAGTCTCGGAGATGACGGACGGACTCTGGAAATTGTAGAAACGGCGTTAGCTGGAGACTGTACTCGACTCGGCGCACTGAAGCGAACTGTCCCCGTAGATCAGTGCTCCGGCATTTAACGAGACATCGACCACTCACTATCCACACACGTGATGCCCTTGGGTTGGCTTCTGCAGCCCCTGGCGGACCTCGGTATAGTTCGTACTGCCAACCAGTACAGCTGCTGCGCTACGTTTCGAGCGTGGCTTATCGAATGCGTTGCGGTACTCTGTGGAATTGTGAGTACCGTCACCACAGCTTCTTCCTGTTTCCGTGCCTGTTTTTGACGCGCTATCCGCTGGGCCATTTTACCACTAAATCTGATGAGGGTGCGATGGGGAGTTTCCCTAGCGATGGTTGCTTAGTGGGGAGAGTGGCGCTGCGCTCTGACGTAACTCATCATCCGGCAGCGGCGGCGTATGGAACTTCTTGAGAGCGTGATTACACCGACGTCTCTTATTGGCTGCTGCGTCAGGCTACGAATGTCCGTGCTTGTGGTTACGTCATTAGGTATCAATTTCGACATTCAATCTAATTCTTCATGACACGACGTAATGTGTTCTGTTCCCATATTTTGTCCACCCTCTATGCATGCTTTTCTCTCAAGTAGAGCAAGGCACAGAGGAATACAAAGTTAAAAATCTGCAAAACACCTTTTAGAACATGTTGGACGTCTATAATATAGACAAGTGTGGGCGGATGACATGATGATGGCATGAAATCAGTCAAAGGCTATAAAACTAAATCACCGAAGGTAATACCAATTCATTTAGGAGCCTTCAATAGTCGCTATACCTACAGGGTGGTCCAAAAGTCTGGAAACACCCTGATAAAATCCAAATGGAGTAGGAAACAAGGAAACAGAGTCCCTACGCTCGAGGAACGGGAAGGGACAAACTTTATAGGCTATGCCACCAACATGGCGGCCATCTTGAAAGCTACCATCTTGGATTCAACTCCAAAATTTCAAATGAGAATGTGGTCAGGTGACATATCAAACAGGTACAGAATTTCACCAGAAAAACAATGCCGTTGTTATTTTAAACATAGCTTTATTCATTCTCGGTTTATACCCAGTTATATGTGGCAGCGATGGGACGCTCGGCAGCATGTGTGTTATGTGCCGAAGAGACATTACGCCGATGTTACACAGTCCCGGGAGACCACCAACAGTCATAGAAATGGCTCGGTATGTTGTCCATTATGATGGATTTTTAATGCTATCCTCCGAACCTAGTCCTGATGAACTTTGACCAACACATCTGGCTGAATTTGACCTCACGCATCAACAATGCGCTGCTTTAGATGATGAAAATCCCGTATTTTCACAGAATAAACCAGAGCTTTGACATGACCCCAAAGATAAAAATCCAAAGAAGTCGAATCTGGTGAACGTGGTGGGCACTCCACAGCATCCCTACGACCAATCCACTTTTGAGGGAACTGCACATCCTGGTATGCTCTCACATTGTGCCCATAATGTCGTGGGGCTCCATCATGCTGGAAGAATTCCGGAAATGTCCCGTCCTCCGTTAACAGCGAGGGAAACACTTTTTCATCCAGTAACCTCAGATAACCGTTGGCTGTTAACGTACCATCAATAAAAAAAGGTCCAACGACTTTGGTGCCCCACACACCACCCCAGACCATCACTTTTTGTGAGTAGACCGTTTTGGAAGCATCAATCCAGTGCGGATTTGTGTCGGACCAGTATCTGTGATTCTGCTTGTTCACTTCACCATTGATAAACAAGTTGGCTTCATCACTGAACAGCACCTGATAGGGGAAACGTGGGTTTATTTGCAGCTGCTGCGTCACCCATTCTGCGAACTGTACCCGACGGTCTGGGTCATCCTCGTTCAGGTGTTGGAGCAGCTGAATTTTGTATGGGTGCCATTTGTGTTGCGATAAAATTCGCAGTATGGAGGTATGGCTAACCCCACATTCTTGTGACAGGCGACGAGTACTCCGTTGCGGACTCTTGCTAAATGATAACAACACGCTCACTGTTGTTGCTTCATCGGCGGCGGATTTTTGTCTTCCAGCCTTAGGTTTATCTGCGCCAGAAACTGTTGCTCGGAATTTGGCCAAAAGCTTGGCAACTGCGCTGTGAGTGATGGGCTGTCTGGTTGGGTGGCGACTGTTGAAATCCTCAGCAATGACCCGTGTGCTTCTTTCTCCTGATATCAAGATCATTTCAATGCGTTCTTCATGTGTTAAGGACATTTTGTAACCTGTAAATAAGGAAACAATGATTAAAACGTTAGCCTGAGTAAATGATACCTAACAGTTAAACACATGTAACATATCAGGCATGGAACAGTCACTTTGCACCGTTTCAGACTACATTTTATGACTTCTCAGTACGTAATACTCACGCTGTTGAGCGTCTCACTGCTGCCGCAAGTAATTGTCTATAACCCGAGATTGAATAAAGCTATGTTTAAAATAACAACTGCATTGTTTTTCTGGTGAAATTCTCTATCTGTTTGATATGTCACCATATTCCCATTTGAATTCTGGAGTTGAATCCAAGATGTCGGCTTTCAAGATGGCCGCCATGTTGGTGGCATAACCTATAAAGTTTCCCCCTTCCTCGTGTGTATGGACTGTTTCCATGTTTGCTACTCCATTTGAATTTTATGAGCGAGTTTCCGGACTTTTGGACCACCCTGTATATGGATACTCTGCAAATCACATTTAAGTGGCTGGCAGAGGGTTCATCGAACCACCTTCACAACTCTCTATTATTCCAATCTCGTATAGTGCTCGGAAAGAACGAACAACTATATCTTTTCGTACGAGCTCTGATTTCCCTTATTTTATCGTGGGGATCGTTTCTCCCTATGTACGTCGGTGTCAACTAAATATTTTCGCATTCGGAGGAGAACGTTGGTGATTGGAATTTCGTGAGAAGGTTCGTCGCAACGAAAAACGCCTTCCCTTTAATGATGTCCAGTCCAAACCCTGTACCATTTCAGTGACACTCTCTACCATATTTCGCGATAATACAAAACTTGCTGCCCTTCTTTGAACTTTTTAGATATACTCCGTCAGTCCTATCTGGTAATGATCCCACACCACGCGGCAGTATTCTAAAAGAGGACGTACAACCGTAGTGTAGGCAGTCTCCTTAGTAGATCTGTAACATTTTCTCCCTACAACATTTTCTATGTGTTCCTTCCAATCTAAATTTGTCGCAATTGTAATTCCTAAGTATGCAGTTGAATTTACAGCCTTTATATTTGACTGATTTATCCTGTAACCGAAGTTTAACGAATTTCTTTTACCACTCATGTGGATGACCTAACACTTCCCGTTATCTAGGGTCAACTGGCTAATTTCGCACCATTCAGATATCTTTTCTAAATCGTTTTGCAATTTGTTTTGATCTTCTGATGATTTTATTGGTCGATAAACGACGTCATCGCATACAGCCTAAGACGGCTGCTCAGACATTCTCCCAAATCGTTTATATAGATAGAGGACAGCAAATGGCCTATAACACTCCCTTCTGTTTTACTCGTGGACTTTCTGTCAGTTATTACGAACTGTGACCTCTCTGACAGAAAGTCACAAATCCAGTCACATAATTGAGACGACCATGAGCACGCAATTTCACTACAAACCATTTGTGTGGTACAGTGTCAAAAGCCTTCCGGAAACACAGAAATACGGAATCGATCTGAAATCCCTTGTCAACAGCACTCAACACTTCATGCGAGTAAAGAGCTAGTTGTCTTTCACAAGAACTATGTTTTTCAAACCCATGTTCACTGTATGTCAATAGACCGTTCTCTTAGAGGTAATTCAAAATATTGAAACACAATGCATGTTTTAAATTCCTGCTGCATATCGACGATAACGATATGGGCATGTAATTTAGTGGATTGCTCCTACTACCTTTCTTGAATATTGGTGACCTGTGCAACTTTCCAGTCCTTGGGTACCGATCTTTCGTCGAACGAACGGTTGTATAGGATTGTTAAGTATGGAGCTAATGCGTCAGTATACTCTGAAAGGAAACTAATTGGTATACAGTCTGGACCAGAAAACTTGCTTTTATTAAGTGATTTCAGTTGCATTACTACTCCGAGGATATTTACTTCTACGTTACGCATGTTGGCAGCTATTCTAGATTCCAATTCTGGAATATTTACGTCGTCTTCTTTTGTGAAGGCATTTCGCAAGGCTGTATTTAGCAACTCTGCTTTGGCAGCACTGTCTTCGATAGTATCTCCATTGTTCACACAAGACCAGAATCTCTTTGGATTTTCTTCCAGCTTTCCAGACAAAGTTTCGTTGTGGAAACTGTTATGAGCATCTCACATAGAAGTCCGCGCTAAATTTCGAGCTTCTGTAAAAGATCTCCAATCTTGGGGATTTTGTATTTGTTTGAATTCGGTATGTTTTTTTCGATTTCTGCAACAGTGTTCTGAAGCGTTTTGTGCGCCAAAGAGGATCAGCTCCGGTGTTCGTTAATTTATTTGGTATAAATCTCTCAATTGCTGTCGATACTATTTCTCTGAATTCAAGCCACATCTGGTCTACCATTATATTATTAATTTTGAAGGAGTGGAGATTGTCTCTCAGGAAGGGGTCAAGTGAAGATTTATGTGCTTTTTTTAAGACGTATTTTTTTCGCTTATTTTTGGAGGATTTGGGGGTTACAATATTCAATCTCTGTACGACAACCATGTGTTCAATATTCCCTGTATGCGTTTTTATGCTCGTAATTAACGCATGATTATTTGCTGCTAAGAGAACAGGTGTGTTTTCATAACCATTTATTATCCGTGCAGGCTCATGAACTAACTGCTCGAAACAATTTTCAGAGAATGCGTTTAGCACAATTTCGGATGATATTTTATGCGTACCTCCGGAATTAAAGATTTATTTTCGTCGAAATATCGAGGGTAAATTAAATCAAAGTCACATCCAACTACGTATAATTGTATGAGTCGGGTACGTGTTTGGAATCAAACTCAAGTTTTCTATCAGTCTTTGAGCAACTGTATCATCTGCATTGGGAGTCGTTAAAAGGATCGAATTATTATTTTAATCCGGTTGCCAGCCATGACCTCTGCCCATACTAACTCACAGGAACTATCTACTTCAATTTCGAGAAAAGATAAACTACTTGTAACAGCAACAAACACGCCGCCGCCAACCGTGTTTAGCTTATTCTTTCGGAACACCGTCGGGTCTTTCCCAAAAATTTTTGGCTGAGCATATATCCAGCCTTAGCCTGCTTTCAGTGCCTATAACGATTTGAGCATCAGTGCTTTCTATTAGCGCTTGGAGCTCTGATACTTGCCAAACACAGCTACGACAATTTACAACTGTTATCGTGTATCTACGTTCTTCCTGTGTTCGGGCTGCACCCTTTGTGACTGAAGCCCTTCTTGTGTTTTCCCGAGACTCTCCAACCCAAAACAACGGCCAGTCCACGCCACACAGCCCCTGCTACACGAGTAGCTGCCTCCTATACATAGTAGACAACTGACCTATTCAGCGTGACCCGAAACCTAACCACTCTTTGGCGCAAGTCGAGGAATCTGCAGCCTACACGGTCACAGAACCATCTGAGCCTCTGATTCGAACACTCAGCTCTGTAACAGAGGTTTGCAATCTGTCCTGTCGACTGTGCTGCAAGTGGATAGCTTTGCTTTCATCTTGCAAGCAAGACTGGCAGCCTTTATCACTTCTGTTAGCCGCTCGAAACCAGAGAGATTCTCTTCTGATCCACAGTGATACACATCATTGGTACCGACGTGAGCAACCACCTAGAGCTGGCCGCACACTGTGCTCTTCATGGCATCTGGGAGGACCTGTTCCACTTCTGGAACGACTCCAGCCGGTATGCACATGGAGTGCACATTGGTTATCTTTCCCTTCTTGGGGTGGGCCCCCTAAGGCGCCTAAAGTTAGAGCTCCCAACTATTAATAACCCCACCTCCTGTGATTGTCTAGATCTAGCAGGCTGAGATGTTTCCTCTGAAACGAGACAGGCGAAACCATCTGGCTCAGCGACAGTGTCAGCCACAGAAAGCACCTGGAACCTGTTTGTCAGACAAACTGGGGAGGCCTTGCGTGCGGCCGGCCGCCCGCCTGGGAAGTCTTTCGCCGCCTGCTACGCCCCGGGGCGACCTGCCACTCGACCACAGGTGAGGGGTCAGCCTCAGTGCGAGCAGTAACTGGGCTGGCCATCGGTGAGGACCGATCGGAGGACTCGGACGTGTTGGACGTCCGATGGATCTCCACAGCCGGCCCACAACAGTGGCGCCCATCCACTGCAGTCTCAAGCTGTGTAACCGACGCTATCATAGCCTCAAATAATTCGCCCCTGATTAGAAACTTGTGTCACAAAATCGGTTTACTCTCCGACGCAAACAAAAACGCGAGAACTGTGGATATTAGATGTTAAGTTAATACGCAGAAACTCAAGAAACTAAACTATTGAAGCACATAGATGATACTATAAAATTAGCTCCTGGTTAGGAACTCGTAAAAGTCACAATATCTGTTATTTTCCTGTTGTTTGTGTCTCGGCCGGCTTCTACTGCCTGACTGACCGACTGACTAACGCCAACAAGCGGACCCTAGCTTTTAAAACAAACAAACAAACGACTATCGACTCGCGCTACACAAATCTACTGTAGACCCTGACGGAGACGCAGGAAATGTGTCTAATAAATTAGACTAATACGAAGAGATTCAAAAACCTAACACTGGAGGCACTCAGGTGAAACTAAATAATTCGCCCCTGATTAGGAACTTGTAATATGTCACAAATTTGGTTTACTTTCCGACGCAAACGAAAATGTGAGAACTGTGGTTATTATATATTAAATTAACACGCAGAAAAGAAACTATACTGTCAAAGCACACAGATGATGTAAAACTGGCTCGTGGAATGCTCTGCAGACAACCTCGTCGCATTCTGGCGCAAGTCTTCTGTATCTATGGACCAGCATATTGACCGGACAGAGGACATGCGAGGTGCTTCTGGTGGCGACGGGCTGTCACGGGATTCGGGTTTCCGGCGGGAGTGGGAGGGTTTGGGGGGGGGGGGGGGATGTGACAGGGAAGGCGGCCAGCAGGCACCTGGCCCGCAGCACGCCCGCAGCGGCCCTTTGTATTGCCCGTATTAATGGTGCGGCATGGACGTCGACCTCTGCACGGAGCCACTGCACACACCTACACTCTACTACTGTCTACGCCACTCCGCTGCATTCAGATGTCATTTACTATCCGTTTTAACATCGATCAGGCTTACGAGCAGAGTGCGAAAACACAAGTGCTGACAAATACTGCACCTGCCCGTAACATCTCATCGACCCTATCTGCTGAGACCCCGTGACTCCATCACAGAGCATAGCTGCCTGGCTGTTTCCACAATTTTCTGCTCCGATCGTCGTGCGTTAATGTAATTCTGCACCAGAAGTCAGAGGAAACCGACGCCAAAGATGCCAACGCCATTCCAGGTGTTCCGTTATCCATCAGGGGTATGTACGAACCACATCAGTCGAGGAGACTCTTGGCGGCATATTTGCAACGCTTTGTGTCTCACAACAGTTGAATGTTCGACTTTGGGTACACCAACCGGGCGGCAGCTTCCCTTTCCGACAGCGCTTGTTACCGTAAACGATAATGCGCGCATGGTGTAATCGTGAAAAGCCCTTCGATTTATGCTGACATACCGAGCAGCCGCACTGTTCAGTTCACTTTTGAAGACGAAGTGCCCATCACTAAACTGCACTGCCAGTTTAAGATCACTATTACCCCATTATAAAATTTTCTGTTACCAGCTGTGTAGTGAAAGGTTTCGAATGAAATAACTTGCCACGGCAATATTAGCAGCAACATGGGCCGAGGAGCAGGATAACTGGCGGAGCTTTCTTTTCTTATCAGAATACACTGTTTATTCGCAACAGGATCCCAAAAACCAATTTACAGCTACTGATACAGTTTACCATAAATATGGAATGTTAGAACGAATCTTCAGTCAACTCATAGGAGAAGCAAGTTTCAAGTCCGACATTCAAAACCACCACTAGATGCCTTCCAAATAACAACAATCAAAATCTGTATGATTAAATCACCGAAATGAAAGAGATGGATCTAAAGAATAATAGTACAGTATTTCTAATACTGAAAGCAACCTAATTTGCACTAGCTCAGGCAAAGGAATTACAATTCACAACAACTAAATAAAATTTTATAAAAAAAGGTCAGTGCTTATAATACCAGCACAGTAATTTAATAACACTAGACATTTACGGTCAAATGCACAATATACTTTTTGCTGCTTACGAGCTCCATAAAATGGCACATTGAAAAGAGCACCGGACTTAAGAACATAGTCATTACTATTAATTTATCCGCAAAATAATTTCATATTCGAGGTGGAAAGCCGGCCGGTGTGGCCGAGCGGTTCTAGCCGCTTCAGTCAGGAACCGCGCGACCGCTATTGTCGCAGGTTCGAATCCTGCCTCGGGCATGGATGTGTGCGAGGTCCTTAGGTTGGTTAGGTTTAAGTAGTTCTATGTTCTAGGGGACTGATGACCTCAGATGTTAAGTCCCATGTGTGTGATGTCCTTAGTTAGGTTTAAGTAGTTCTAAGTTCTAGGGGACTGATGACCTCAGATGTTAAGTCCCATATTGCTCAGAGCCATTTTGAACGAGGTGCAAATACATCATTGAATCATATATATATTTTTTAAATAAAAAGCGGTCCATTTCACAATAAAACATTCATTTTTAATTTCAGAAACCGGTTTTCATATATGTGAATATCTTCAGACGAAAGGCTCCAGATGACATAAGGAGCCGTTTCGTAAATCTGCTGTCTGTTACCGACTGGTAACTGTACCCAGCAGTTAGCAGAACTAAGAATAATTAAGATATAGACATCTGCACCTGGCCGGCCAGGGTGGTCGGCGGTTCTAGGCGCTACAGTCTGGAACTGCGCGACCGCTACGGTCGCAGGTTCAAATCCTGCCTCGGGCATGGATGTGTGTGATATCCTTAGGTTAGTTAGGTTTATGTAGTTCTAAGTGCTAGGGGACTGATGACATTAGAAGTTAAGTCCCATAGTGCTCAGAGCCATTTGAACCAGCCATCTGCACTGTTTTTTTATTGAGATGTTTAGTGCGATTAGTACGACCGCTGTGCTTCCTCAGTGACCTCAAAAGTTATTACACGTAAAAAATTAGCTTCACTCAATATTGCTCCAACGACTGCATGAAATAATGATACCCAGGCGGTTCACGACCAGGCGTAACCAGTCACACGCAAAATCAGTTAATAGCAGTATAAAAACAAGGTCAACTTTGGATACACCCTCTGCCCGTACTCGCAGGGGATTCGGAAGCAAAGAAAAATTTCCTCTGGCAATTGTTAGAACGCTAGTTCCTAATTTCCCCGCTAGATGCCTTCAGTAGATGCCATTTCGTGCGGGCGCCCTAGAGGTAGTTGTATGGAAACATTGTGATCAGTGTGAGCGTTTTTCTAAGCTCTTTTTCGTAGGTTCGGCAATTTTTCAGGGAAATATTAAATATCAACGTTTAAGATCAGGTTCTCTTTCCTGTTAGTGACATCACCAGCAGCCACTGTCGCAATGCTTCGGACGTTTTATACGGAGGAACTGAAGAAAATCGCGATCGAGACGTCCCTCGAATTCCAGAACAGACGAAAACATTGAAAAAATCCTCGTTGCTATCATTATACAATAATCGATGAGGTTGTGAAAATGTCAGGAATATCCTAGAATTCAAATCAATGAATTTTAAGATGAAACCTGTTGTAGCAAAATTTGACTCGCTTCTGCTTTCTGATGACCAGAGAGTCAACCGTTTGCGCATGTGCCGGGAATCGAAATAACAGAAACTGTCACGGAAAAGTCATACCAGGGCGGTATTATGTATACGACCCAGAAAAAAAATAATATCCCCAGTGAAAGACTCTTTCATCACAAGAACAAGGAAAGCAAGGCAGGCGACATCCTGAGTTAAGACATTGTCCTCCACCACTTATTCATACCCTAGGGCACCATTGTTAACTAACATCAATTACTATCTTTAAGTTCAAAAACGATGCATGAAGCAGTGAGCACATTGACTTTTGCACCACGACGACGTCCTTGCTTTCACAGCATTGAGAGCAAGGCAGCTTTTGTCCTAAAAGAAAAGGACCACTGCTTCTCACCCTTCCCTAATTGCCGAAGCTGAGCTACTGATTTTTATTCCCCATAAGAAAAGATATTCCCCATAACGAAAAGAAACCTAAAAGGGAAACATTTCAAGACGTAGAAGAAGTGAGAAAATGTCTTTGATGGCACTAAACAGCGCTGCTCCAGACGAGTTTAAAAACTGTTTCCACTAACAGAAAAAACGTCGAGACAAATGTATTATGTTTGATGGACACTACTTTGAAGCTGTTTAAATTTTGAAAATGTTCCGTCAGATAGACAACTTTTTGTAAAATGGTTTCCGTTACTGATGGAACTCCTTCGTACTTTACTTGCCAACGGCCTTGCCGCAGTCGTAACACCGGTTCTCGTCAGATCATCGAAGTTCAGCGCGGTCGGGCTTCGTAAACACGTTGATGGGTGGTCGTCCAGGTCTTCTGAGCGCCGTTGGCAAACGGGTTGCACTCAGCCATTTAGAGGCCAATTGAGGAGCGACTTCATTGAGAAGTAGCGGCTCCGGTCGCGAAATTAACAACGGCCGGGAGAGCAGTGTGCTGACCACAAGTCTTTCGATATCCGCATCCAGTGACACCTATCAGGTGAGGACAATACGATTATCGGTCGGTAATGTTGGACCTTACGAGGCCTGTTTGCACGGAGTTCATTAGCTATTTAGCATATACTATTTCTGGCACGACAATGTCAGCCAATGTGTGCACTGACCGGGGCTCGAACCCGGGATCTCTTGCTTACATGGCAGACACTGTATCCACCTGAGCCACCGAGGGCACAGAGGATAGCGCGACTGCAGGGACTTATCCCTTGCGCGCTTCCCGTGAGACCCACAATCCCAACTGTCCAAAATTTACATTCGTAATGTTCCTAAAGGATATTTGCCCATTCACTCATTACTCGCGCCAATTAAGGGCACGCATTTTCAGCTGTCCCCATTAAGGTATATCAGCAACACCTGTTGGCAGCAGAGGGTTCCGATTAATTATCATTTCTTTCTAGAGTAGCTGCATGGTTATCATTAGTATCTGTTCTTTCGAAACAGTTTCTATCTTCATATAGTAATTGTTCAGTCCAGAGACTGGTTTGATGCAGCTCTCCATGCTACTCTATCCTGTGCAAGGCTCTTCATCTCACCGAGCGAGGTGGAGTAGTGGTTAGACACTGGACTCGCATTCGGGAGGACGACAGTTCAATCCCTCGTCCGGCCATTCTGATTTAGGTTTTCCGTGATTTCCCTAAATCGCTCCAGGCAAACGCAGGGATGGTTCGTTTGAAAGGGCACGGACGACTTCCTTCCCCATCCTTCCCTAATCCGATGAGACCGATGACCTCGCTGTCTGGTCTCCTCCCCCCAACAACCAACCAACCAACCAATCTTCATCTCAGACTAATTGCTGCAATCTATATCCTTCTGAATCTGCTTAGTGTACTCATCTCTTGGTCTCCCTCTACGATTTTTACCCTCCACGCTTCCTCCCAGCACTAAATTGGTGATCCCTGGATATCTCAGAACGTGTCCTACCAACCGATCCCTTCATTCAGTCAGGTTGTGCCACAAATTCCTCTTCTCCCCAATTCTATTCAGTACCTCCTCATTAGTTACGTGACCAGCCATCTAATCTTCAACGTTCTCCTGTAGCACTACATTTCAAAAGCATCTATTCCCTTCTTGTCTAAACTATTTATCGTCTATGTTTCCCTTCCATATTCCATACAGATACCTTCAGAAAAGACTTCCTGACACTTAAATCTATACTCGATGTTAACAAATTTCTCTTCCTCAGAAACGCTTTCCTCGCCAGTGCCAGTCTACATTTTATATCCTTTCTACTTCGACCAACATCAGTTATTTTGCTGCCCAAATAGCAAACCCCATCTAGTACTTAAAGTGTCTCATTTCCTACTCTAATTCCCTAAGCATCGCCTGATCTAATTCGACTACATTCCAATATCTTCATTTTGATTTTTTTCATGTTCATCGTGTATCCTCCTTTCAAGACATTGTCGATTTCGTTCAACTGCTCTTCCAGGACCTTTTCTGTCTCTGACAGAATTGCAATGTCATCGGCAAACCTAAAAGTTTTTATGTCTTCTCCATGAATTTTAACCCCTGCTTCAAATATTTATTTTGCTTCCTTTACTGCTTGCTTAATATACAGATTGAATAACATCGGAGATAAGCTACAACTCTGTCGCAATCCGTTTTCAAACACTGCTTCCCTTTCGTGCCCATCGACACTTATAACTGCCATTTGATTTCTGTACAAATTGTAAATCGCCTTTCGCTCCCTGTATTTTACCCCTGCCTTCACAATTTGAATGAAACTATTCCAGACAACATTATCAAAAGCTTTCTCTAGTTTTACAAATGCTAGAAACGTAGGTTTGCCTTTCCTTAATCTATCACAGGCAGGCAGCAGCAGCCAGGCGAGACACAAGCAGAGCAGGGAAGTAACCGACTTTGTGACTTTTACGAATTCCTAACAATATCATCGGTATGCTTTACTAGTTTAGCTTCTTGAGTTTCTGCTTATTAATTGAATATGTAATAGCCACAGTACTCGCATGTTCGTTTGCGTCGGAAAGTAAACCGATGTTGTCACGTATTACAAGTTCCTAATCAGGGACGAATTATTCAGCTTCACCTGAGTGGTTCGGTAGTTAAGTTTTTGAATCTCTGCGTACGAATCTAATATATTAGGCGTAGTTCCTGCGTTTTCGTCAGGGTCTACAGTAGATATGCGCAGCACGTGCCGATAGTCCGTTTATCTGCATAGTTTAGTTTTCTACGGACTTTAGTATGGACACGGACTGCGATTGTTGTGTGCCGATGTGAGCCGAGTTGGTGACACTTCGCTCTCATCTTCAGGATGTGGTGGATTCCGTTAGACAGCTTGAGGCTGCAGTGGATGGGTTGTGGGCCAGCCATGGGGGCACAACGGACATCCAGCACGTCCGAGTCCTCCGATGTGTCCTCACCGATGGCCAGCCCCGTTAATACTCGCACTGAGGTCGACCCCTGGCCTCTGGTCGTGTAGGAGGTCGCCCAGGCCGTAGCAGGCGGCGAAAGACTTCCCAGGCAGCCGGCCGCATGTAAGGCCTCCCTGGTTTGTCTGACAAACAGGTTCCAGATGCTGTCTGTGGCTGACAGTGTCGTTGAGCCAGATGACATCGCCTGTCCCGTTTCAGAGGAAACCTCGCAGCCTGCAAGATCTGGACAATCACAGAGGGTGGTATTAATGTTAGTTGGGGGTTCCAACTTTAGGCGCGTTAGGGGGCCCACCCTAAGAAGGGAAAGATAACCAATGTGCACTCCATGTGCATACCGGCTGGAGTTGTTCTAGAAGTGGAACAGGTCCTCCCAGATGCCATGAAGAGCACAGGGTGTAGCCAGCTGCAGGTGGTTGCTCAGATCGGTACCCACGATGTGTGTCACTTTGGTTCATAAGAGATTCTCTCTGGTTTCGAGCGGCTAACAGGAGTGATAAAGGCTGCCAGTCTTGCTTGCAAGATGAAAGCAGAGCTGACCATTTGCAGCACAGTCCACAAGACCGATTTCAGATCTCTGGTGCATTGTCAAGTGGAGAGTCTGAATCAGAGGCTCAATGGCTCTGTGACCGCGTAGGCTGCAGATTCCTCAACTTGTGCAAAACGGTGGATGCGTTTAGGGTTCAGCTGAATAGGTCAGGTGTCCAGTAGGTGGCTACACCTGTAGCAGGGGCTATGTGGCGTGGACTAGGCGGTATTTTAGGTTAGAGGATCTGAGAAAAACACAAAAAGGGCATCAGACACAAAGGGCGCAACCCAACACAGGAAGAAAGCAGATACAGAAACCATCGGGATAACAGTTGTAAATTATCGTAGCTGTGTTGGGAAAGTACCAGAGCTCCAAACGCTGATAGAAATCACTGATACTCAAATCGTTATAGGCACTGAAAGCTGGCTAAAGCTGGAGATAAGCTCAGCCGAAAGGATAGGCTGACGGTGTTCCGAAAGGATTGGCTAAACGTGGTTGGCAGCGGCGTGTTTATTTCTGTTAGAAGTAGTTTATCATGTCGCGAAATTGAAGTAGATAGTACCTGTAAGTTAGTATGGGCAGAAGTCATTGTTGGAAACCGTAATAAAATGGTAATTGGATCCTTTTACCGATCTCCCAATTAATATGATACAATTCCTCAAAGGCTGATAGAAAACTTAAGTTTGATTTGAAACACATACGACTGTAGTTGGAGGTGACTTTGATTTAATTTACCCTCGATATGTTGGCGAAAATACATGATTAATTTCGGAGGTATGGACCAAATTTCATCCGAAATTGTGCTAAACGCATTCTCTGAAAATTGTTTCGAGCAGTTAGTTCATGAGCTCACACGAATAGTAAATGGTTGTGAAAACACACTTGGCCTCTTAGCAAAACATAATGCTGAGTTAATTACGAGCACCAAAACGTAAACAGGGAATAGTGAACGCAGGGTTGTCGTAGAGAGATTGAATATCGTAACCACCAATCCTTCAAAAACAAGCAAAAAAAGTACCTATTCACAAAAAGCAGATAAAAATTCACTTGACGCCTTCCAAAGAGGCCATCTCCACTCCTTCCAAATTAATAATATAATTGCACACCAGATGTGGTTTGAATTCAAAGAAATAGTATCGACAGCAGTTGAGAGATTTATACCAAATAAATTAACAAACGACGGAGATGATCCTCCTCGGTGCACAAAACGCGTCAGAATACTGTTGCAGAAATAACGAAACAAACATGCCGAATTTAAACAGACGCAAAATCCCCAAGATTGGCGCTCTTTTACAGAAGCTCGAAATTTAGCACGGACTCCAATGCGAGATGCTTATAACAGTTTCCACGACGAAACTTTGTCTCGAAACCTGGCAAAAACCGAAAAAGATTCTGGTCGTTTGTGAAGTATGCTAGCGGTAAGAAACAAGCATTAGAGATACTATCCCCTCTCGCCGGAGCTTCGAGTCCTCCCTCGGGCATGGGTGTGTGTGTTGTTCTTAGCATAAGGTAGATTAAGTAGTGTGTAGGTCTAGGGACCGATGGCCTCAGCTGTTTGGCCCCTTAGGAATCCACACACATTTGAACATTTGGAATACTATCGAAGACAATGCTGCCAAAGCAGAGTGACTAAGTACAGCATTCCGAAACGCCGTCACAAAAGAAGACGAAGTAAATATTCCAGAATTCGAATCAAGAACAGCTGCCAACATAAGTAACGTAGAAGTAATTATCCTCGGAGTAGTGATGCAGCTTAAATCACTTAATAAAATCAAGTCTTCTGGTCCAGACTGTATACCAATTACATTTCTTTCAGAGTATGCTGATGCATTAGCCCCATATTTAACATTGATATACAACCGTTCGCTCGACGGAAGATCCGTACCCAAGGACTGGAAAGTTGCACAGGTCGCACCAATATTCAAGAAACGTAGGAGGATTAATCCATTTAATTACAGGCCAATAACATTAACGTCGATATGCAGCAGGATTCTGAAACACATATTGTGTTCGAACGTTATGAATTACCTCGAAGAAAACGGTCTATTGGCACACAGTCAACATGGGTTTAGAAACCATCGTTCTTGCGAGACACAATTGGCTCTGTATTCGCATGAAGGCCCGCCTTCGAATTCGGCCCGGCACTGTTTTTCAACTTTATCCTCAGAGTGGCCGAGCGGTTCGAGGCACTACAGTCTGGGAGCGCGCGACCGCTACGGTCGCAGGTTCGAATCCTGCCTCGGGCATGGATGTGTTTGATGTACTTAGGTTAGTTAGGTTTAAGTAGTTCTAGGTTCTAGGTGATTGATGACCTCAGGAGTTAAGTCCCATAGTGCTCAGAGCCATTTGAACCATTTGAACATCTGTCACACAGACATTGTCTTGTTCCTGTTATGAATGTTAGAAGTTGTTTACATTTACTCACCGCCGATGCAACTGCCATTGCTGTCGATCGTTTGTACACAGGTGTAGCAATATGGAGACTGTAACAATATTTGATTAGTGATTAACATTACCAGTTTACGTAACCAACTACGATTTTTCATTTTAGAGCTACTTAGCTCTAAGAATATGACGATGTGTAATGATTGTCACCCACTGAATCATATTTTAGACTGATCTGAAGATGGCTCGTCAGTGAGCCGAAACCGGTAATCAGTAATGAAAATTTACGTTCTTGGCAGGATTCTTAACCACACGCGTTTCAAATCAACAGACTACATGTCTACCCACTGACAATGTCAAAGAATATTACGGAAGTTTGAGTCGATCATGGAGGTGTACTCGGATAGCCGAAGTTGTTAAAACGACTGCTCGCGATAGCGGGAAGTCCGGATTCGAGTCGAGTCCCATTCTGGCACAAGTTTTCATGTATTATGAACATTGGACGTCAATGCATAGTCGCAGAATGCAAATCCATTTCGTAAAGTTGTAGATTACCTTTTGTTCCCCTAGTACCTTACGAATTTCATTGAATGTATTCCATTCACATTGTCAAAGTCTGCATGTCTTTCATACCATTAATGACGACAGACTTCTTCACAGATTTTGCATATTTTTTTGGTCGTCTGCAGTGGTTTTCTACTAAAAGCTAAAAGCATCATTGTGGGCTGCTGTTTAAAGAACGACCATACTAGATGGATGTGTGCATAGGGATCGTCTTGCGCAGCATCCGAAGCCAGTCGAGGGCAGCGATGCCTTTGAGTCGTGAGCACAGTGGAGGGCGACAGGGCAAGTTGCGCTGTCTCCAGCATGCCGGGCAGGCATCAGGGCTAATCAGATTGACGTAGCGTCCGCCTCACTACCAATACTTGCCTGTCAAGAGACCCGGAGATGGAGAACTTGGTCCCAGCTTGCATTCCGCCGCCCTCTCAACCTGACAGTACAGACAGAGCTCTTCTGTCGCCTCGTTGCCGCCTTCTGTTGCTTTTGGAAGTGGCAGCCTTCTTCGCTCTTGCTTTTAGTGTCCAAAGTGCAACCATCTTCCTCATGTATTCCCATAGGAGCAGTGAAGACACCTGTCCTGGAAAAGATCAGTGTTAATGTGTGTCACGCCTTTGGTAAACATACGTACACGGTTCCTAAACATCCTTACCGCGTTTCCCCATCTACAAACACACAGCAGCACTTTTTTGCTTCAAGGTTATCTTTTTTGCTGTTTATCTTACATGTCTAGTTCTGTAGTACGAAACTGAGGAGCAAAACCTTCTTGGTCATGGAACGATTCTATACATGAAATTAATGGAAAAAAGAAAAATTGGGTATACTTCCCGTCGACATCGAGGTCATTAGGCACGGAGCATAGGCGCGGATGGTGTCAAGAAATGGGAAGGAAATCAGCCGTTCCCTTTCAAAGGAAGCATCCCGGAATTTGTCTGGAGCGATTTAGGGAAATCATGGAAAACCTAAATCAGAATGGGCGGACGTGGGTTTGAACGGTAGTCCTCCCGAATGCGAGTCCTGTTTGCTAACCACTGCGGAAATTTATGGGCAACACCACTATAACGGCCTAAGAACAGCGTTTTCTTGACAATTTTGTTTCGACGGAAAGAAAGGTGATAGAGAAATAATACGTGCGGTAATTACTGAGCATATATTAAAGTGAGTTACAAAAAAATTTTGTCAGAACGTATCATATAGTGGCAACACTACAGCAATTTTCCGGAGGCGTGTCAGTTTTGAGGCGATCTACGGCACGCACTATAGGCCTAACCGGTGCCAATTTGAATATGGAAACAAGACAAAAAATTTAATCTATATGAGTGTAGCTAGGGAATCAGGAGGGGGGGGGGGGGGAGGGGCGATATACAAGTATAAATTTTTGTGTAATTGGTGAGCGTTTGAATAAAGTAGTTCAATTTTCATCAAAAAAGGAAAGTCATTTGTTAACAAACATTGTTTAAATGAACTAATCGAAATTCGTCTACGTCGTTCACTCTGAAATGTTATTTCAATATTGTGGTTAAATGTTCAAATAAAAAGACTGAATACTGTTGGAGTGGTGCTGCGTGATGTTTCGAGCAATCATATTTCGAGAAAAACACGAAAGAAGCTTTTAAATTTGTTATAGACATGAACAAATGAAAAAACTCTACCTTTAACAAAACTGTTACATTAATCTGCTATCCCATGACTGGTCTGTCGTATAGTTGCTGCTGTGATCGAAGTCATATCGACTAGTTCATCATAGAACGATTGAAATATCGGCCGTAGCAATCCCATGAACGTACAAAACTTTACAATTCCGTTTAGTCCTACTCTAAGCAGGCGCATCACTAGGACGATTCGACGGTTGATTTCATATGCGTTCCATATAAATTTACTACTTTGTATAACAACTTCTGGTCAGTTCGGACAAGCAATAATTATTGTGAAGCCTCTCGTTATTGCAACGTAATGTCTGCATTG
Organism: Schistocerca piceifrons; assembly: GCF_021461385.2. NCBI lineage: Eukaryota > Metazoa > Arthropoda > Insecta > Orthoptera > Acrididae > Schistocerca > Schistocerca piceifrons. Next base: position 650,404,962 of record NC_060140.1, on the reverse strand, counting down.
CACGTTTTGCATTTCACCTGTTGAGAAACAAAAGAGAAAATGGTAAGAAAATTTATAATCCTGTATCTGAATCCGTAATTCACACGAAAATCCCGGTCACTGTCTTTCAGTTTCTTAGCAGAGGAGCTGACTCCTTCCGAACTGCTCTCAGCCCCATATTTATTCTTTGGACAGTTTCATGACATGCTGCTTCGACGCAACTAGGATACGATGTTTTCGTACCTTTTCTGCCTGAATACATTTTCTTGCTACTGATTCCTACTCGAAAGACAAAACTGCGTGCAAACACGGTTGTTCATCTGATTAAAGAAGTTTATTCGCCCAGATCGCACAAAAATACACAGTGATTACTAGTTACAGCGAAATTAAATCGCCATCTTCAGATAATTTGCATAGAAAAAATTTTTGCAGGGCCAATTCATTTAGTCGACTGTTCACATTAACTGGACACAACTTATAGAGACGTCCCATAGTATCGTTTCTTGTCATACTATAAATGAATAACTATGCGAACAATGCACAGTACCGGTAGTTACAAATAAAATACACAAGTCGCGTATAAAATGTTTATCGTGTTGTGTCCTTGCTAGCATCTGATAGGAAACACCGGTATTTTAATCGTTCTGTGATAAACTAGTGGATATCGCATCGGCAACAGCACAACTGGCCAGTCCTGGGATAGCAGATTAATGGTAAGAGTTTCCCCTCACCTACCAACAAGGATACAACATGAAAACGTTTTATAAGCGTTTTATGTATTTGACATAAAAATGATCTCAAGGTGGTGATTCAGATTGATTGAAACTAGTAATCATTGGGTATTTTTGTGCGGTATGGGTGAGTAAACTTTTGTAATAAGAAGTGCAACCGAGTTTAGATTATGAGATTGCCTCCAATATAGCTGACAATATCAGGTAAACATTATAAAATTGTATACCATACGACCGCAAATAAACTGTCAGAAGTCAAGAGACGAAACGAAAGAATCGCCTTTTTCGTACACGTACTGATGCTTGCTGACGCTAAGCTAACGTATTACTGCTTTGAAATGCTTCTATCTAGACCCAAACATTACAGGTGGTATCTAGATGGCACAAGTAGGCCACTTTGGGTCATCCTAGGCACTAGAAGAGGAGCTCGGAATTCCATATAACATTTTCTTTCAGAAATTACTCTTTTTGCCTCATATCTTAGAAGAGTGAAAGTATCATTTAAATTTTAAAATTTTTTGTACATGGCTGGAGCAGCAACCGCAGAATGAAATATTCTAGTAGAAACAGAAAACAGCCAATTAGTTGCTAATTGGAAGGTTTATTAAGACTCCTTCACCATACGGTTCCACCGTTTATGAAAACGTCATCTTCAGAAAAATACATGGACAACTGGGTTACATGCTGTGGCCAAAAGGCGTCCGTCAGATAAAATTATCACCTCCATATTAAATTAAAACATGCACAACATAGTAATTGTCATGTGGCATTTCCTCACCAATGTATAGACAGTGCACATGTAACCCATTTGCCCATATTTCCATCTGAAGAAGACGTTTTTTATAAACGTTGAAACCATGGTAAAGAGATTTTAATAATCCATCCGATTTACTAGTGATTGGCTATTATTTATTTCCACTTGAAAATGTATACGGTGATGTTACCCGTTTAGACATGAAAACTTAATAATTCCGATGAAGTCTACCAGTATATATTATTAGAATTAACAATATAACAGAGGAATTTTCTTAATTTTTTCCATGAACTCCTCGACAGAATAAATGAGCTATGAGAAAATTCTTCAAGTTAGACTTGATAGAGCAAAGATTACTGCTAAGATTTTTCAATCCTTCTGGTAGCTAATCGAAAAGGAATGCAACAGAATACTGTACCCATTTCTGCACACGAATCAAGGAGGTGAGATCCAAAAGCAGATTCGATTTCTGTCTACTGAGTGAAAGATGCGAATTCTTTGGAATAAGCCCATACTGTGAAAAAGCTAATGACATTAAACAAATATATATCGAAAGGCCAATGTCAGAATTTTCAGCCTGCCAAACAGAGGTAGGTAAGAGGTTCGCGTACTTAGACCACGTTCTGCTCGAACTGCTCGTTTCTGAGTTAAAATGCCTTTTGTGAATGGGAAGGTTTACGTCAGAATGTAATACCGTAGTTCATTAGCGAATGAAAGCAAAACTAATTTTCGTGTTGGGCTATCACTTACTCCACATACTGTTCTAAGCATAGCAGTATCAGTTTGTGAATAAGCTCTGAACAAGGGTTTTCCATGACAGCTTACCATCTATCTGAACACCTCGGAATTTTGATTGTTAACACTCACCAATCATATGTACATTATGTGCAGTCAAAATGTCAGTTATAGCTGAATTATGTATTGGAAACTGTAAAAAAATATGTATCTTTCTGTGATGTAGTATCAATTTAGTTTTCACAAGTCATGAACTTATGTCCTGAACTGCACTATTTTATCCACTGCCTATGCCTTTCTCATCATACCTCACTAACAATATAGTGTCCTCAGCAGACATAAATTTAAGGGACAGTCAAATTAAAACAAGACACACGGAAAAAAATTAAGTAAACTGTTTATTATTTCAAAAGTAATCACCATATTTGAGAGAAAAGAGAGTGTCTCCCTGGAAATATCTTGGCGGTTGATTACGGAATCTTGATTGTACTCAGGCGTCCACCTCTTCGAAACAAATCGACGGTTATGAAACTGTTTCATAAGAGTTTCAAAAATATGGAAGTAACTTGGGGAGGGATCGGGACTTAATGGAGGCTGTAGAAGGGCTTTGCTTCCTAGCGAAACTTCAGCAGCCTACTCAAAAAAACCTTGGCAACTGGTGGTCGGACTCACGGACAAAGAGCTGCACACCTAGGCGCATAGTTCCTTAGGAAACCGCAAACATTTTTTCTTCAAGGCACTGACCGATTTGCCTGGCAATAGGATAAATGGAATAACAGTTATGTCAATTACTTTTGAAATGATAAAAAGTTTACTCATTTTTTGCATCGGCCTCGTTTTCACTTGACTTACCTTATATTTTAGAATCGCCTGCCGTACTACAACGCTAATTGTTTACATATATAAGGAACAGTAGTTGTCCTTGAGACACCTCCCACTTAACTGTGCCCTTAACAAACACTGCCTCATAAACATTCTCGTTACTGTGGAGAATGACCTTTTGCTGCCCTCTCGTCTTAATTTTACAAGTTCTGGGTTACAGCAGGGGTATAACTATGGTAAATGGCATCCATGGTAAGGGAGCGGAGATGTATGAAGGAAATGACGACGAGATTTATGTTGAAATGTGGTGAATAAGAGTTCCGTATGTGGGTACAGAAACGCTCCTCTTTTGCTTTCGGCTACTAGATTCAGCCAATCTTATTATGCGATGTGAGCCAACGTAACACAAGTGTGAAGAGTTCATTTTGCGTTTGTTGCTTTGTTTTTTTTTTTTCGACTTTATATTGGCCGCCAGCGACGACGATGATGACGACGATGACGGTAATCACCATGATGACGATAATAGTGTGTTCTGCTAATTACGCATCTCCATCACTGCAAGTTCAGCGTTCTCCACTCCTCTCCCAGTTTTCCGCCATCCTTTTCGTAGCACCACCTGATTCAATCATCTCCTATGAGCCCTCCGGCATACAGTGAGTGTGAGAAGCAGTGTAATCATGTAGATACAGTTGTCATTTACCTGGTATCTTCCACTATCTCTACTCCTCTTCCCAGTTACCATTCTTGCTAGGGCATCCTTTACTTAGCTAAGAAGTCTCTACTCATCCATTATTCTAACCACTTTCTTTTCCTCCTCTTAACTGTTTCCACTATATCTCTTTTTCAGTTTAAGCAGTGATGAGAATTAAAAAATGTGGAGAAGTTTCCCCTGGCGCCAGCTACCCTAGTTGGGTCACTCCTAAGATGTAATGTCGAGGTACACCATGTCTGGGAGCACACAAAATAATTATGCATTACGTCCTCTCACGGGGCACATTTAAACAGAATTCGACTGCAAATAAATTTAAATCTGGAATGAGAGTGTAGTCGAGAGTAAAACTCCCACTCCCTGCTAGATATGCGAGGGCGTTCTGGAAGGTAGCGCCTCCGAATTTTTTGTGTGAAAGCTCTTGAAGCTTTGTAAATAACGCGAACGTTATTAACGTTCCATTTCATTATTCTTCGTGTCTACGTATTTATTTGTCAACATAGTGACCCAGGCGACGAACACATTTCTCTCAACGAGAGATCAATTTGCTTAGAACAGATATCTGTAACTGAAATGAAATTGAGATACTACAATAAAACATGTCAGAAATGCGACAGACATCTCACATTGTTACTCAGTACATCGTCAACACTGCCTTTTAATTCCTGCCGTTAAAGAATGATCAGCGTTGTTGGTGTCGCAGGGTGACCGTGCAACACATTATGGTACTGTAGTTATGATTCCATCGCTCCTTAATCGCCCAGTGTAAAACTTGTTCTCTGATGTCTTGTGTTACGTAAGCACCTAAGGTGGATTACCTACATAAATATATTTCCGTACATCTACATTTATATCTACATCTACAAGATTACTCTGAAATTCACATTTAAGTGCTTGACAGAGGGTTCATCGAACCACAATCATACTATCTCTCTAACATTCCACTCCCGAAAACCCGAAAAGCGCGTGGGAAAAACGAACCCCTAAACTTTTCTGTTCGAGCTCTGGTTTCTCTTATTTTATTTTGATGATCATTCCTACCTATGTAGGTTGGGCTCAACAAAATACACTCCTGGAAATGGAAAAAAGAACACATTGACACCGGTGTGTCAGACCCACCATACTTGTTCCGGACACTGCGAGAGGGCTGTACAAGCAATGATCACACGCACGGCACAGCGGACAAACCAGGAACCGCGGTGTTGGCCGTCGAATGGCGCTAGCTGCGCAGCATTTGTGCACCGCCGCCGTCAGTGTCAGCCAGTTTGCCGTGGCATACGGAGCTCCATCGCAGTCTTTAACACTGGTAGCATGCCGCGACAGCGTGGACGTGAACCGTATGTGCAGTTGACGGACTTTGAGCGAGGGCGTATAGTGGGCATGCGGGAGGCCGGGTGGACGTACCGCCGAATTGCTCAACACGTATACAATCTGGACCTAAAGACTTGCCCGTATCAAGCGGACCAGAATTTCTTCGGATTTTCTACCAAATTTCCAGACAATGTTTCGTTGTGGAACCTATTAAAGGCATCTCGCATTGAAGTCCGTGCCAAATTTCGCGCGTCTGTAAATTTTAGCCAATCTTCCGGATTTCGCGTTCTTCCGAACTTCGCATGTTTTTTCCGTTGCCTCTGCAACAGCGTTCGGACCTGTTTTGTGTACCATGGGGGATCAGTTCCATCTCTTACCAATTTATGAGATATGAATCTCTCAATTGCTATTGCTACTATATCTTTGATGTTGAGCCACATCTCGTCTACATTTGCCTAGTCAGTTCGGAAGGAATGGAGATTGTCTCTTAGGAAGGCTTCTAGTGACACTTTATCCGCTTTTTTAAATAAGATTTTTTTGCGTTTGTTTCTGGTGGATTTGGAAGAAACGGTATTGAGCCTAGCTACAACGACCTTGTGATCACTAATCCCTGTATCAGTCATGATGCTCTCTATTAGCTCTGGATTGTTTGTGGCTAAGAGGTCAAGTAAGTTTTCGCAACCACCCTATGGCGCAAGTCAAGGAATCTGCAGCCAAAACGGTCGCAAAACCGTCTGAGCCTCTGATTCAGACCCTCCACCCGGCTCTGCACCGAAGGTCCGCAGTCGGTTGTGTCAACGATGCTGCAGATGGTGAGCTCTGCCTTCATCTCGTAAGCAAGACCGGCAGCCTTCACCAAATCAGATAGCCGCTGGAATCCAGAGATAATTTCCTCAGATCCAAAGCGACATACGTCATTAGTGCTGACATGTGCCACCGCCTGCAGCTGGCTGCACACCGCGTAAAGTGATTCCTAGTGTCTATAATGTGATTTGAAAGTAATAAAAATTTTATCTTTTCGTGATGGTTAGCATCTAACTATAAGTCACACCTTCTTTATACTGCTGTACATCTTACATTTTTTCTTCTGCCTTTTAATCTAATTTATTCGGCAAACGGACACAACTGGATAATTATTCAAAGCTACACAGAACATTTTGCATCTCATTACCATCAAATTACCTCGTAATTTTGCCACTTCTTAGTAGAAATGGAGCAGTGGTAAAGATACTGGCTTCGAATTCGCGAGACTTGTTTGAAATATGGGGCCAACCATCCAGATTTACTTTATCCGCTGTTTTCCCAGATAACTTAGGTGAGTGCCAATGTGGTTCCTTTGAAATTTATGTTGCTAATTTCAAGCCCAACTTTTATCCAAGACGATCTAAGTATCTAATGACGTCTAAGTCTGTTGGCTATTAAAAAACAATCTTCTTTTCTTCTTTCGCATTTCAGCCATGTGTAATAAACTTACACTGCACAGTTATCAGAAACTGAAAGTAGATTCCATACTCATACTGTGCAGAATATTTATAACGCAACTACAGCGAACCGGATTCGCATTTAATTTAGTGAGATAATTAATAAAATTTCTGTTAAAATCTAGGACGGTGTAAATAATGATAATACAATATTACCTGACGCATTTTTATGAAATCCAGAAAATAGTATGCAGTTTTTACTCCAACCGGTTTATTAATGCAACCGATCCCCATAAATTACAAAACATGAAGGAATTCTAAATATTTGTGGAACTGTGCAATTGAATTTATGATATATTGCTCTTTGGCGTATATATGACTAATGTAGTTTAAATTGACTGGCAGAGCCTGTTTTGTTTCTATCAGGATTTCGTTATGAGTGTACTTCATTAACAGATGTATAAAAACGTCGTGCTTCAGTAAAAAAGTTTTTCGGCGCTAACATTTTCCGAGTGTATGCAGTAACTCCCATACTTGCAGGTCCAGCTTGACGAGGATAGGATATATAGTCGACCTTTGTCCGTTGTTATGAACCATACCGGCATTTTCCCCGTTTACTAAGGAAAACTACAGAAAACCTATTTCAGGATAGCCGGCTGGAATTAACGCCTTCATCCAGCCGAATACAAGGCAAATATGTTTAAAACAGCGCTACCGAATTCAATTGATCGCTAGTGTAAATAATAGTTTGCTTATACATTCGTCAACATAATGTAAATGCTAGTTCATTCATGTCCGGAGTTTCACTATATCTCAACTGTCATAACTTCCCGCATATTTGTCGAAGTGTTTTGCTTGGAATCGTGACTAAACATTAGGATATGAGAAGTTCTGTGGTCTTAGGGTTCCGAAATTATTTTCTAAGAACCAAGTAAGTCGATGAGCTTTTTATTCAAATTCCTTTCCTGGTACAATGTGAAAGTAAACGGCGTATTGAACGGAATCTTGATCAGTGCTGAGATATGGGTTTCCTACGCTAGCACGACACTGGTGTGGAGGCGTACCCACTCACCGAACGAAAGAGGAAAGGAGCGTCCTGCTAAAAAGAATATGGCCACCATTTTTGTGACGATAAAGCAATCTTGTTTGTGGGCTTCATGGAACGTGGGAGGACCATCAGAAATGTCAGATACTCGGAAAACTGAGATAAGCCATTCAGAATAAGTGACGTGGTGTCTTGGTTACTAGTGTATTTTGAAACTAAAGCGCAGAGGCGTACTCTGCGAAAACAAACACACCATCTATTGTGTCCGTTCAAATAGAACGGATTTGTACTTCCTCTCTGCAGCCCAAACTAGACTCTACATCTAATTTCATATTCCTGGAATCTGTCTTAATAACGTCGCTGTTGATGGTACCTTAAGCTCTAATCTTCCCTCCTTCCATCTTCCGTAATCGGCAAAGCATTCTGAAGTGTATGGCAGAGAGTACTTCCATTATAACTTGTAATGAGGTTTCTTGCCGTCGTGTTTATATCTGGAGCACAGGAAGAATGACTGGTCTAATAGCTCTGCACACGCTATAAGCAGCCTCATCTTGTGTTATCCGGTTCTTGGAAGCGATATGTAGGGGGCTGCAAATATCTCATTTAATATTGATTCTTAAAAATTTGAAAGTCAACTCGCACCTGATAGATAGCGTTTTATCATCAAGCATGTTCTGGTTTGTCAACACATCAGTGTCTCTGTTCCTTGAGTCAAACAAATCTACAGGCAATTAATTATGCCCGCGTTTGTTTAGTTCAGTATCCGGTGTTAATTCTACAGGGTGATCAGTCTTTAACGCAACCACTTGACGGTAATTTTGTTGCCCGTCTTGCAGCCAACCGGCGGCGGCGCTGGTGTGGAGTAAACTTTGCCTCGGCTGTGAGGCCTTTGTTTGTGCAGGTAGCATGTGTTTGTTAGGGACGCAGTACAGTGTACCGAGTGAAAGTGTTTCAAGTGAAATGGCGAAATATAATTATTCTATTCGCCAAAGAGTATTCATATATGATTCATAAGTACGTGCAGAATCAGCGCGTGCAGTAATGAGATTATTTCAACAGGAATTTCCTGAGGTTAAAGTTCAAATTCGTAGTACCATTCATCGAATGAGAGATAAATTTCGCGAAACGGGAAGTGTTCTTGACAGGAAACACTTACAACCACATACTGTACTCACAGAAGGAACTCTGGATAACACTGAGTGTGCTCCGGGAAGGTCTCCTAAAAAATCAGTTTGACATCTTTCTCAGCAAATGAGAATTTCCTGTCGCTCTGTTCAAACGGCTACAAACTTATTGAAGTTAACTGCAGAGCAAGGACTTGAACTGGGTGACCCTGCAAAAAAAGGTTGCCGTCTTGCGAATGAATTTTGAGTAGAGTGCATGTCGAAGAAATGGACCTCACTTAACATTGTATTCGGATGAATCATGGTTCCACCTAAGTGGACACGTTAATTCAGAAAACAACTGTAGTTGGACTTCTGAAAAGCCTATCGCAATATACGAGGCAACCCTGCATTATCAAAAAATAGAAATATAGTATGCTATTAGCGGTGAGAGAATAATAGACTCTATTTTTTGCAGGAAACAGTCGACAGTGAGAGATATGTAGAAAATGTTTTACAGCCTTTTTTCAGTTAACTGAGAGAGAACGTGCTTTCGATACCTTTCAGTAGGACTCTGCGAAGGCACAAATAGCTAATTTCTGTTACAGGAAATTTGTGACGTGTTAGATTAGATTAGATTAGATTAATCCTAGTTCCATGGATCATGAATACGATATTTCGTAATGATGTGGAACGAGTCAAATTTTCCAATACATGACATAATTAAATTAATTTAACAACATAATTAAGTTAATATAACAACATTTTATTTATTGTTTTTTTTAATTTTTTTAATATAATCTTTTGTTTGGTTTTTTTTTCTTTTTTTCTTAATTTATATCTAAAAATTCCTCTATGGAGCAGAAGGAGTTGTCATTCAGAAATTCTTTTAATTTCTTCTTAAATACTTATTGGTTATCTGTCAGACTTTTGATACTATTTGGTAAGTGACCAAAGACTTTAGTGACAGTATAATTCACCCCTTTCTGTGCCAAAGTCAGATTTAATCTTGAATAGTGAAGATCATTCTTTCTCCTAGTATTGTAGTTATGCACACTGCTATTACTTTTGAAGTGGGTTTGGCTGTTAATAACAAATTTCATAAGAGAGTATATATACTGAGAAGCTACTGTGAATATCCCTAGATCCTTAAATAAATGTCTGCAGGATGATCTTGGGTGGACTCCACCTATTATTCTGATTACATGCTTTTGTGCAATAAATACTTTATTCCTCAGTGATGAATTACCCCAAAATATGATGCCATATGCAAGCAATGAATGAAAGTAGGCGTAGTAAGCTAATTTACTAAGATGTTTATCTCCAAAATTTGCAATGACCCTTATTGCACAAGTAGGTGAACTCAAACGTTTCAGCAGATCATCAATGTGTTTCTCCCAATTTAATCTCTCATCAATGGACACACCTAAAAATTTTGAATATTCTACCTTAGTATATGCTTCTGATTAAGGTCTATATTTATTAATGGCGTCATACCATTTACTGTATGGAACTGTATGTACTGTGTCTCATCAAAATTCAGTGAGAGTCCGTTTACAAGGAACCACTTAGTAATTTTCTGAAAGACGTTATTGACAATTTCATCTGTTAATCCTTGTTTGTCAGGTGTGATTGCTATTCTTGTATCATCAGCAGAGAGAACTAACTTTGCCTCTTCATGAATATAGAATGGCAAGTCATTAATATATATTAAGAACAACAAAGGACCCAAGACCGACCCTTGTGGAACCCCATTCTTGATAGTTCCCCAGTTTGAGGAATGTGCTGATCTTTGCATATTATGAGAACTGCTTATTTCAACTTTCTGCACTCTTCCAGTTAGGTACAAATTAAACCATTTGTGCACTGTCCCACCCATACCACAATACTTGAGCTTGTCTAGCAGAATTTCATGATTTACACAATCAAAAGCCTTTGAGAGATCACAAAAAATTCCAATGGGTGGTGTTCGGTTATTCAGCTCATTCAAAATTTGTTGGTGAAAGCATATATGGCATTTTCTGCTGAAAAACCTTTCTGGAAACCAAACTGACATTTTGTTAGTACTTCATTTTTACAGATATGTGAAGCTACTCTTGAATACATTACTTTCTCAAAAATTTTGGATAAAGCTGTTAGAAGGGAGATTGGACAGTAATCGTTGACATCAGATCTATCCCCTTTTTTATGCAAAGGTATAACAATAGCATATTTCAGTCTATCAGGGAAAATGCCCTGTTCCAGAGAGCTATTACACAGGTGGCTGAGAATCTTACTTATCTGTTGAGAACAAGCTTTTAGTATTTTGCTGGAAATGCCATCAACTCCATGTGAGTTTTTGCTTTTAAGCAAGTTTATTATTTTCCTGATTTCAGAGGGAGAAGTGGGTGAGATTTCAATTGTATCAAATTGCATAGGTATGGCCTCTTCCATTAACTGCCTAGCATCTTCTAATGAACACCTGGATCCTGCTATACCACAACATTTACAAAATGATTATTAAAAATATTTTCAACTTCTGACTTTTTGTTCATAAAGTTTTCATTCAATTTGATGGTAATACTGTCTTCCTGTGCTCTTGGTTGACCTGTTTCTCTTTTAATAATATTCCAAATTGTTTTAATTTTATTATCAGAGTTGCTGATCTCAGACATGATACACATACTTCTGGATTTTTTAATAACTTTTCTTAATATAGCACAGTAGTTTTTATAATGTTTGATAGTTTCTGGGTCACTACTCTTTCTTGCTGTCAGATACATTTCCCTTTTCCGGTTACAAGATAGTTTTTAAACCCTTAGTAAGCCATGGTTTGTTACATGGTTTCTTATGAGTATATTTAACTATTTTCTTGGGGAATCAGTTTTCAAATGCATTTACAAAAGTGTCATGAAATAAATTATATTTTAAATTGGCATCAGGTTCACGGTACACATCATCCCAGTCTAACTGCTGTAGGCTTTCCCTGAAATTTGCAATTGTTAAATTGTTGACTAAACGTACTACTTTGGAGGACTCTTTAGTACTGCTGAATGGAGCTATGTCATATTTTGTAACTAGCTGTGCACCATGATCAGAAAGACCATTCTCAACAGGCTGAGCATTTATCTGGTTAAACTTATCTTGGTCTATAAAGAAGTTATCTATCAGTGAGCTGCTTTCCCTTTACCACCCGAGTAGGAAAATCAATAATGGGTGTCAAATCGAAAGAACCGAGTAATACTTCAAGGTCATTTTTCCTATTACCCTCTTTCAGAGAATCTACATTGAAGTCCCCACAAATAATAATTTGCTTCCCCTGTCTGACAGATAGCGCAACAAGGAGTCCAAATTTTTCAGAAATAGATGAAAATTTCCTGATGGGGACCTATATACAGTTACAATTATAAATGTGCCTTTATTTAATTTAAGCTCGCAGGCACATGCTTCTATATGTTTCTCTACACAAAACTTTTTTGTTTCTATACTTTTTGCACAATGATAACTTTTGACATATATGGCAACTCCTCCATTCTCCATATTTTCTCTAATTACATGTGCAGAGAACTTATATACACTTACATTTACCTTATCCATATCAGTAACATTGTGATGCTCAGACAGGCATAGTATATCTGTTTCATCCTCAGCATCTAAATCTTCTAAACACACCAGAAGCTCATCTATTTTATTCTTTAAACTCCCAATATTTTGATGAAATATACTTACATTATTTTTAATTATACTTTTATGCGAACCTTTCCCTTGTTCTAACATTTGTAGTATTCTCCTGTCTGAGTTTCTCATTGTGCTTAGGCCTAGTTCCTATACCAGTGGTCACATGGTGTTCAGAGAGGCAGATTATATCAACTGGATTGGGTGACTTTAATTCATCAATGCAATTACCTAGGACTGAGATACAACTTGATGGAGATAAAATTTCTGGTGATTGGTGAAAATTTATAATTGACAGCTGTGATTGGTGATCCAATGTGCTAGAATTGTGTTGTTTAATTTCTTTCCTAAACTGAAGATTTGTTTCAATCCTGACCTCTCGTAGAACTTGACATCTTTCTGTCTTACCTATCCTAAAAATGGTGCTGCTCCAACACCTGTAACCACTGGTATTTTACCATTCATGGCAGTGACTTCCCCCCTTAAATTTCCTGCTATTACCCCAGCCACTTTACCCTTCCCTTTCCTGTTGAGGTGTAGGCCATGCCTGGTATAGTCTCACCTGCTGAGAGAATCAACAAGAACCACACCAATATGAGCCCCCACACCCGACCCAAGCAGCCGTTCCAACTTCAAATTAACTCTCCAAACAGAAGAGTTCAAATGAGGCTGGTCATGGCGTCTCAGGACAGATACAAATTCAACATTGGTGTGTCTCGATGTCGACGCAATCTTTACCAGGTCACACTCTATACTGTACCTAGGATCTCTGTCGATACTGTTTCCTGGCCCTCCCACAATAACCACGGTGTCTTCCCTGGTAAATCCTTTACAGAGTGAACCTAAATCCTCTGTCACCTGATACAGACTAGCACTTGGTTTGAAAAAAAATTGTGACCTGGTACTCTGATCCTAATTCCTCCTGCAGAAGTTGGCCTACACCTCTGGCATGAGAACTGCCTAACAACACAACTTTCTTCCTTTTCGATGACTTTCCTACATTCTTTTTCAATTTCCTATTGAAAGTTTGTTGTGTCCTGTCTACATCTACCTCTGCTTGAGGCTCATCAGTTTCTAACTGAAGCAACAAGTCAAACTTATTTTTGACATTCATCACAAAACTGTCAGACTTAGTTCTAGGCCTGTTCCTTCTGTTACCTGTTGCCACTTCCCACCTCTCTTTGCCCTTATCCCTCCTTAACCTGTCCAGATCTTCCCTAGCCTGATCTATCTCAGCCTGAAGGGCAGCAATTTTCCCCTCCTGTTCCACTATCTTACTATCTCTGTTGCAAATCCTACATAACCACTGATGAGCATGATCCACTTTCCCGACACCCACGCCACTGCAGTCCCCCCAATGTAAAAAACTTCTGCATCCATCACACCAAACCCCGGAACTAACAATTCTACGGCAAGTCAGGCACTTCTCACTCATGGCAAAAATAATATTTTAGCTAGAATAAATCAATTAAATCACCGAAAATTAAAAAAGACGGTACAACAATTAAGCCTATGCACAAATGTATATAAGCAAGTTTCTGATTTAAAATTCCGCTGTTTTTTTGGGATCTGTATTAAAACAATGAAGGTATACGCTATTTATTATATATTTCACTCGATGAAATGATAAAAAGGACAATTAAACGAGATACTTTAAGTTTGATTCTCCAAAAACGTTACGAGAATTAGGCCTATAAACAAATGTATATAAGCAAGTTTCTGATATAAAGTTACGCTGTTTTTCTAAAATCTGTATTAAAACAATTAAGTTATACGCTATTTACGGTAGTTCACTTATTTGTTACCGAGAAACTAGTCAAATTACCGTGAAACAAGAAATAAAGACGTTTACAAAATTTTAGTCTAAACGCGACTTCGCGAAGTTACGATCTTTTCGTGTTTTCTGAAAAAATACGCAAAGAAAAGTGGAACCTTTAACGGCAAGACTAAACGATACACTAATGCACGTATTTAATTTGTTGTCGGTGTTAAACTAAATTATATTCCTGCCTAAATCACTTAACTTTCTGGAAATAGTTTCTGGCGTCACTTACTCGGCGGCCATCTTGGAAGACAGAATTACCACTAACGACATATGGGCCCCTCTTTCCCTTATTTAACCAGCTGCGGTGGGCATTAAAGAGAAAGTCTGTAAATGAAATCAAAACTACTATTCGTCAAGAAACTGTTGCCATTTCTGAGAGGGAACTGCAGAGTGTAATGAACAATTTCCCAAACAGGTGTCAGAAATGCTTGAACAACGAAGGGAGGCAGTTCCGGCATCTCCTTGCTTGATATACGTGAATAATTTACTTTTCTTTTTAAGTTTCTATGTTACGTATGTTAGAAATGATTGACGCGACAAACGGTATTATATTTACTGCAAACGTCCTGCAACCCGCGCCGCGGGAACAGGAGCCGGCCTCGCCGACCTACAGCACACAGCGGAAGCGGTTGCGTTAACGATTAGTCACACTATATTTGGTGTTGATACCACACACCTGAGCGATAATTTAGAATGAGTTTGTAAGTAATTTCCTTTGTAGATCGATTGCATTTTCATCCAGCATTCTACAACCGAATCGAAGTCTCCCATCTGCCACTGCTACAACTGACCGTGTGTGATCACCCCATTCCAAATTGTTACATTAAAGTATTTCAAAGAGTGCAGTAATTCCTTTTCTGACTCAATGATATTACAGACATAAGACATTACCTTTTTGCATCTCTTATAGTGAATAATTTTATGTTTCTGAACAGTTAAAACAAAGCGCCAGATATCAACCGTTACATTGCTTTCAAATCTCGTTACTTTGCGAATACTTGTGTTCTTCGTATTTCAGGGAAACTGAGTCTAGAATACGGCTTACCTTTCTTAAGCACAGTGTCTTGTTTGACAGTGAAAGTGAGTGAGCAGTTACAGGCAATTTATGCTGAAAAGTGATCAGTAAACTGAGATGGAGGATGATAGAATGGTGAAAAACTACGTTTCTCTTTCCAAACCTGTTTCCTTGGGATGGTCGTACAGTTGATCATCCGTTCAGTCCTCAAAGGAACACCATACTGATAGATATCGATGACCTCGAGGCAGAAATTCAACTAAAACTGCCCGACAGAGGAATCGCGAGAAGATTTCATGGGGGATACTGTACGACTATCCGCATAGAAACAACTTCTTCTTCTCCTGGCAGTAATTGGCCGTAGGTCGCTGCACGAACAAAGTACTCCAAGTGGTTGAAAAACTGCATATATCACTCCCGTTTTAAGAATGGTCATCGACAGGACCACACAACTGTATACTTTTTTCGCTGACGTCAGATTTTTGTACAATTTTGTATCAATTTCATGCTGGCGTATCATGATGTTCCCAGAGAGCAAAAATTGTTCTGTAGGAACAGACGTGAATTCCAGCTTGCTCTGTTCGTCCACCTGCCCTCAGGTCGATGTCAACTTCTCTGTCTTCTGGAAGGCGATCGATACAGTTCCTCACTGTCGCCAAATGAAACAAATGCGAGCGTGCTGAATATCAGACCAGCTTTACGATTGGACTGAGGAGTTTCTAGTAAACAGAAAATACTCATTCTTAACTTAGAGAAATCTTCAGACGTTAAATTCGAGCATACCCCAAGGACTTATTATAGAACAATGCAGGAAACCAGATTTACAGATGAAGATTTAATGGATTATGAAGGATACAGGATATTTAAAGGAAAGAAAGGCTGGAACCCATGTGGAAGAGGCCTTCCCCACCTTGGAACAGGCTTCATCGTGAAATCTAACTGGGTAAACTTAATAACCGACTTCCAGTCACCTAATGAACGCTTGTCTCTTCTCACATTCCGCGCCCTAAATAAAACCTATACACTTATTAATTGCCACGCACCCTTCAACAATGACAATAAGAAAAACCCTCAGAAAGTAGATACATATTGGGAATCTCTAAACCACGAACTTTCTAAAATCCCAACATCAAATGTGAAAATACTGTTTGGGGACTTCAATGCACAAATAGGCCAAGAAAAAAAATACAAAAAAACAGTAGGAAACTACCCGGCTCACAAAAGGACAAACAGAAATGGAGAAAGATTAATAGAACGATGCAAGGGTCATAACTTAAAATTAATGTCTACAAATTTCAAAAAACCTCCTAAGAAACAGAAAA
Source organism: Schistocerca piceifrons (assembly GCF_021461385.2). NCBI lineage: Eukaryota > Metazoa > Arthropoda > Insecta > Orthoptera > Acrididae > Schistocerca > Schistocerca piceifrons. The sequence goes on along the minus strand of NC_060140.1, from coordinate 650,388,536 downwards.
CATGGAAATCACCAAACACAAGTATTGGAGGGTTCCAGATAGATCACATAGCCATCACACACTATAATCAAAAAGAAATAATGAATGTGAGAGTTCGGAAAGGGGCAAACATTGTAACTGACCACTACTTATCGACAATCAAATTAAATTTCATACCACAAAGAAAGAAACAAATACAAAACAGGAAAACTCAAAAGATAGACGCAAACATCTTGAAAGAGAAAAGAGAAGAATTCTGTCAAAACATAGTTATATGTTCGGATAAATGGGAAGATATAAAAGAAGGAATGATAAGATCTGCTCAAGAAGTCGCAAAAATGAAAAAGAGAAAGAAACACGAATGGTGGGATGAGATATGTGAGGAAGCAATAGAACAAAGGATGAAGGCATGGAAGAAATGGCACTCAACCAAAAGTGGTAAGGACTACCTGGAGTTCAAACAGCAAAGATCTTCTACAGCAAAACTCATTAGATCAGTAAAAAGACTATTTGAAAAGAACCAACTTACACAAATGGATAAAGATTTTAAGAGAAACAATAACAGATCCTTTTACAGCACATTCAGACAGAAACTACAAAAATATGTAGCACCAAATCTGTGTTTTAAAGATACCAGTGGAAAACTGGCAATGAATAATGAAGAAAATTTTGAAATATTAGCAAAATATTTTGAACAACTCCTCAACTGTCAGGAACCTATTGAAAAATTACCAGCCAACACCCCAAACACAGTAAACAATAATTCTGAACCCCCATGCCTCATAGAAATCAGAGAAATCATTAAAAACCTTAAGAACAATAAAGCACCAGGGGAAGACATGATAATTGCAGATATGTGGAAAAGTGTGGATAATACAACTCAAGAAAAACTACTGGGAATAATCAATGAGATCTGGAGAAAGGAACGTATACCGGAAGAATGGAAAACTGCATTAATCCACCCCATCTTCAAGAAAGGGGATAAAACCGATGCAAATAACTACAGAGGGATATCTTTACTTCCGGTAACGTATAAAATTCTATCTAAGGCCCTACAAAACAGATTGGAGAAACAACTTGATCAAGAAATTGGTGAATACCAAGCAGGCTTTAGGAAGGGAAGATCTTGTGTGGAGCAAATTTTACACTTGAAGTTAATTATTAAATATAGACGATTAAGAGGAAAAGACATCTTTATCACGTTTGTTGACTTCAAGAAGGCGTACGACTCCGTTGACAGAACAACATTGGTTAACATCCTTAGGGAGTTTGGAGCAGACAAGAAAACAGTCGCAATCGTGAAAGAAACACTTACGGATACCTATGCAAAAGTAAAGTTCCGTGGTGAGGTATCCAGACCATTCAAAATCAGAACAGGATTAAGACAAGGAGATGGGTTGTCACCTACCCTATTCAACTGTGTGTTAGAAAAAGTTATTAGAGAGTGGAGGAAGAAAACGACTGAAGAAGGAATACAAAAAATCATATTGGGAAGAATAAAGGATGGATTAGAAGTAGATTGCCTCGCTTTTGCTGATGACTTAGCGATTCTGGCAGGAAGTTTGGAAGAAGCAGTCAAACAGATCAATATTCTGAATGAAACAGCAGAAAAAGCAGGACTGAAAATCTCCTTTGAAAAGACAGAGTACCTAACCAATGTAAAAGAGGCACCGAACAATATGATTACAAAGTATGGCCAGATAAAGAAGGTTTCTAATTTCAAATATTTAGGGGAAATCATCCAGCCCAATGCTTCAGATAAAGAAGGAAATAAAACAAGAACAAGAAAAATGGAAATGGCATTCCAGCTAACAAAGAATGTGTACAACAGGAAGTCAGTATCAATTAACGCAAAAATAAGGCACTACAACACTGTGATTAAGCCAGAGTGTCTGTATGCATCTGAATGTTTAGCAATGAACACTAACAAGGAAATGGAAGCTATAGCAAAAAAGGAGCGAAAAATCATTAGAAGAGTACTTGGGCCGAGGTTTGAGAATGGGACTTGGAAGCTTAGAAGTAATAGAGAAGTGTATGACAAAATTGAGAAAGTGGGAGATACTATGAGGAAGAGAAGAGTAAGCTTTTACGCCCATTTGAAAAGAATGAATGATGAAAGGCTGACAAAGAAAATATTCATGTTTTTGACAAGAACCCCAGAACCCAAATTACCTGATTCAAAGAAGTCAAAGCAGACTTAGAGGAGATGGGTATAGGAGAAGATGATATAACCAACAGAGACTTAATGAGAGACAAAATTCAACATTTTGAAGGATTTGAAGTGAAGAAGAGAAGAACTGGAGGAACAGTGTTGACAGAAGACCGAAGGGAGCAGCACAGAGAGAGGATGATGACATATTGGCAGAAGAGAAAAGAGGAGGTGCGCAATAGGAGAAATGTACATTGAAAAATAGTTGTTTAACGCGGTCCATAGACGGCCAAAATCGGAATAAAAAAAATAAAATAAAATTGGAAAACTTACTGTTTTCTAACATTACGAATTACCTCGAAGAAAACGACCGATTTGCACATAGCACGGACTCAAAAATTTCGTTTTTGTGCAACACAACTAGTGCTTTATTCTCATGTAGTAATGAGTGCTATCGACAGAGGATCTCAAGTTTATTCCAGATTATTAGATGACTTTTCATACTGTTCCTCACAAACGGCTTCTAATCAAATTGCGTGCATCTGGAGTTTCGTATCGGTTGTGCGACTTGATACTTGATTTGCTGTTGGGAAGTCACATATCGTAGTAACTGACGGAAAGACATCGAGTAAAACAAGGCGGTGCGTTATAGGCGGTCTGCTGTTCCTAATGCGTATACATGTTTTAGGAGACAATTTGAGCAGTCATCTTACTTTTTTGCAGACGATTGTATTATTTACCGTCTAGTGAATCATAAGACCAAAATGAATTGCAAAATGATTTACACAAAATGTCCGTATGGTGCGAAAAGTGGCAATTGACCCTAAACAGTGAAAAATATGAGGTCATTCACTGAAATTCTAAACGAAATACGTTAAATTTAGGTTATACTACAAATCATCTAAAAACAAAGGCTGGTAATTTTACTGACGACCTAGGGATAACAATTCTGATCATCTTAAATTGTAGCTAGAAAATGTTGTGGGGAAAGCAAACTAAAGACCGCGTTTTATTGACAGAACACTAAACACGTAAGCCGGCCGGAATGGCCGAGCGGTTCTAGGCGCTTCAGTCTGGAACCGTGCGACCGCTACGGTCGCAGGTTCGAATCCTGCCTCGGGCATGGATGTGTGTGATGTCCTTGGGTTAGTTAGGTTTAAGTAGTTCTAAGTTCTAGAGGACTTATGACCACAGATGTTAAGTCCCATAGTGCTCAGAGCCACTTTTGAACTAAACGCGTAACAAATCTACTAAAGAGACGGCGTCCACCACGATTGTCCATCCTCTGTTAGCAGCCCAAGCATTCTGTGACGACCTAATGTTAGATTTGCAAAAATTACTACCTGAAATAAATATATGAGCGTATAGCAAATTAAATTTTAAACAGATTTTTTTTTCATGAAACTAAATTCATTATGACGAACATGACCAAAAAAAAAACCCGAAATGTTGCAAAAAACTTTTTACTTAAATAAATGAAAAATACAGCATCATACAAACAATGTTAAAAGAAAAAAATGGTCGATATAAAAAGATGTGTCGATTGCTGTTTGTAAGCATCAGTTACTTATAGACGTTTTGAGCTATATCCAAAATCCCTTTAAAACTGGTGTTCTCTATACCTCGTTAACATTCACGTTCCAGTAGTTGCTATTTAATGTAAATATAGCCCACGGAAAGTATCTGTTTTAAAAATTTGAAAATATTACTTATTTTTCGAGCTACATCAATTTTTATTTTAAAAAAGGTAGCTCTCGGTAATTTGATAGATTTTCTCAGTGTGTGGCAGTATAATGACGGTTTTAGACTTTTATCTTGGCAAAGAGTTGTGCTGCCATGTTATTCAAAAAATTTTACGATTTTATTAATTGTAGAGACCAAACAAATGGCTTAAAAAACTTGCACTTTTGTTGGGACTATTTTTTCAACTATTTCAATATTTATTTTATGAAAATAACTTTTAAAGAAAGAAGTTGCTGACATTTTTTCACGAATTAAAAAAAGCTTTTTTTTCTTTTTCTGATCTAATGGACGCAGTTGACATTTTACACGATGCCCATGATGGAGATTAATAGTGAATACTTATATGTTCTATATAAAAAACAGCGTAGGTTTCATTGATTTTTAGTATCAATAATTGAGTAATAACGTAAAGCGTGCAGGCACGGAGTGAAAATGTTGACGAAGATGCTCTCGATTCGTTCAACACACTTCTTTACGAATGAGGAACAAGAAAAAGAATGAGAAGACTACCCAACAAGAAAAAGAAAGCAATATAAGACACCTGTAAATCATCGACTTCATTATAATGATTTATTCGCATTTACAGACACTTATGTTATTAAATGTTTGTGTAAATAGATAAGATTCCTTAAATTTATCCTGGCACCTTGCATTTATTTAGTTTTGTGCCAAAAATAATTAAGTACTGAAGTAATAAAGCAAATGTTAATGAAATCGGCAACACGTATAACGTAAGTATCAGAATTAAGCAAACCATTTAAGTTATTACGTGGAAAATGTTTTTGTAATAAAACAAAACTATTAAACGACGATAAACGTAAAGAAAAGGCAATTTAAATAAAAATTAAGTACTTCCTGGGATATTTTGCTTCCAACGCGAAAATAATTAATCTCGTAAAACTACTCAAGAGAGAGTAAAAAAGAGTTTTGTAAATGGTCTAGAACCTGAGATATGAAAGGTTATGCGAACGCATGCTGCTTACAGTTGGTTTTCAGAACGAGCGCGTGCCGGCTCCCCCCACTTCGCCGTCCTCACCAGATGACGCAGGCCGTTCTTGCATGTTTCACTTTATTACTGAATTACTGGTACCAAAAATCAGTTAAACATATCATAATACTTTTTTCTTGAAAATATAAGTATTCAGTATTAACCTCCATCGACTGGATCGCTATAAACATGTTAATTGCGTCCATTAGATTAAAAGAAAGAAAAACTTATCACGGCTCCAGAAGGCCGGAGAACTTTTTTTCGTAAAAAGGTGTCAGCAGTTTTTTTCTTCAAAAGGTTTTTCATAAATTGAGATAGTTAGAACAACACGCCCAACGATAGTGCAAGTATTTTGAAGTCATTTTATGACCCTTACAGTTAATCAAATCCAAAAAATGGCTTAATAGCAAGGCAGCAGAACTCTTTGTGAAGAAAATAAGTCTGAAACCGTTAGTTAGGTCCATCCGCAGAGACCTAGCCACTAATCTAGACAACATGTTCTTAAAAAATCTATATCTCTCGAAAAATAAAAATTATTTTTTAATTTTTCAAACAAGTACTGCACTTTTTTCACATACCACCTGCTATACTTACAGTAAATAGCAACTGTGGGAACGGGAATGTTAACGTGATGTAGAGAACCCGTTTTTAACGGGTTTTTGCTGTACATATCTCGAAATGAAAGAAATCAGTCGATACTTACAGAAAAGCAATCGGTACATCTTTTTAAACTGTACAGCTTTCTCTTTTAACATTGTTCGAGCGGAGCTACAGCTTTTTACTTATTTCAGAAAAAACGTTTTTTGCAACTTTGCCGACTTTTTGGCCATGTTCGCAATCTTAGATCAGTTTTCATGAAAAAAAACTTCAATTTAAATTTATTTGAAACTTAATTTGCTGTACGCTCATATTTTTTATTTCCAGCTAGTAATTTTTGTAATCATAATGCTTGGACTACAGAGTATTGGTGTGCCGTATGGTAACCTTACCAGACAAGATTGATGGAAGACAACGAAAAAGAGTTTGTTTTGCATTATTGCGAAAATGGAGAGTTTCTTGGATATGATACATGAGAGAGATGGCAGTCATTAAATCAAAGGCGTTTTTCGTTGAGGCAGGATCGGTTCATGAAATTTCAATCATCAACTTTCTCCTCCGAGTCTGAAACTATTGTGTTAGCGCGAACCTACATAGGGAGAAAAAAATGGTTCAAATGGCTCTGAGCACTATGGGACTTAACTGCTGTGGTCATCAGTCCCCTAGAATTTAGAACTACTTAAACCTAACTAACCTAAGGACATCACACACATCCATGCCCGAGACAGGATTCGAACCTGCGACCGTAGCGGTCACGCGGTTCCAGACTGTAGCGCCTAGAACCGCTCGACCACAACGGCCGGCACATAGGGAGAAATGATCGTCATGATAATAGAACTCGGAGCTCGCACTGAAGTGTTCTGTTTCCCTTGCGCTTTTTAAGAGTTCCGCGGTAGGGAAATAGTGCGAAAGTGGTTCGATGAAGCCTTTGCTTGACTGTTAATTGCAGAACACTCATGTAGATTTGCATGTCCACAACACATGTAAATATATATATACACATGTAAACACATGTAAATGATGTTGCAGATAACGTCGGAAGCTCCATAGGCCGTTCCCAAATGATGCCGTTGTGTATAGGGTAACCACAACGTTGTAAAACTGTAGTGAAATGGATCAAGACCAGCAGAGAGTCTACAAATGGCGCAAACACTGTTAGTTCATCCTCAACATAAACAAAGTACGTACCGTGCTACGAATAAGTAGGTGGAAAGACACATTATAATTTCGTTACATAATCGTCGGTAGCAGTCACATGCAGTGTCCAGAGCTATTTGAAATTCGGTGAACACATAAAATTATTTGGAGTTAAGGCAAATTCAAGACACTTATCAGCGGAATCCTATGGAAGTACAATACACTCACAAATCAAGTAGTTAAGAACCCTCTTTCGTCTGTTACTTGAGTATTTCTTGTCGGTGTGGAACTCTTATCAGATTGGAGAAACTGAGGAGGTCCAAAGAAGAGCAGCATTCGTGTGGTATGCGTAAAAGTATCGTTCCAGTGGCAGGTGCTGCGTGAGAGGCGAGGTGCATCGTGTTATGTTTTGCTGTTAAAATTCCGAAACTTTACGTTGCTAGAAGAGACGATCAATTAATTGGTTCCTCGTGCACATATATCGCGAATATCCCATGACTGCAAAATTAGACCTGAGCTCGCAGGGTAGCTATCAACAATCACTACTTCCGCACAACATTAGGATGTGAAACAGCGTACGGGGAAAGTGACAGTAATAAACTGAGCAGCTTCCTCCACACACCTTAACGCTTTAACTATCATTGTGCCTCACCGGTCCGTCTGTTATTTTTGTTATCTTCTCTGTTAGTAACTACACATTTTACTTTAATGAGATTTTAGAGCTTTTCTTAATTTGTCTTGTCAGTCATAATTTTTGAAAATAATTACAAAAATTTACCTATCGCCTTGTGTTAAAGTGTGGGTTCACGGTTCCTCCCGTCAGCGTCTCGCAAGCCTGTGCGAATGGAAGCAATTGTTAAACGGCCAAATGTCTGTTTACGCAGCGTCGTTTACTAATATTGACTCTCGTTAATATTATTTTCAGTCATCAACAGTCCTCCGTGAGATAGTCAAATATTTATTTTTGTGCGTTATTTGATACCAGTCGTCTGTTCTACAAAGTGAAAATGTTACGGAAAAGAGGACTATCATATGAAGCCGTAAGGGAATTGTTGTTGCAGTCTTCTGATTCTGAAAACCCACGTAGTGCTGATGGTGAAACTGACGTGGACGTCGCACTATTCATGAACAATCAACGGTATCGCCATCAGAAGTAAATAAGCCTGATGTTACAACGTACATTGCCACATGGAACGGAAGGCTCGATTCTACAGTGTGAGGAGAAAAACAAGGCACTGACAATTGGTCGTTTTCTCCAACATGATCTAGTGAGTGCAACGAATGCATATATAATTTTGATGATGCCGGCTGCCAATTAAAACAAAAATGAAACATCGGAATTTCGTCATAAGTTTGGGAAAGCAATTAGCAGGAGTACAGAAAACAATAAATACCGGCTGCTGTGGTCGAGCGGTTCTAGGTGCATCTGTCCGGAACCGCGCTGCTGCTACGGTCGCAGGCTCGAATTCTGCCTAGGGCATGGATGTGTTTGATGTCCTTAGGTTAGTTAGGTTTAAGTAGTTGTAAGTCTAGGGGACTGATGACCTCAGATGTTAAGTCCCATAGTGCTTACAGCCATCTGAACCATGTTTGAAATCAATAAATTCATTAGTAGCACCGGATGCAGGAAGAGCAGCGAAACCTCCAGATAGGAGAAGAAGATTTGCGTATTGTGAAGGGAAGAAAAATAGAAAAAGTCAGATTATATGTTATAAGTGCACCAAACGTGTATGCTCGGAACATTCTGCTACTCGTATTTTCTGTAGACAATTCGCAAATTTGCTGTAAAAGTTCGTCCATACGTATAAAAATCGTACGTATATATGTGTGTATGTATGCTCCACCTCTCCTCCTAAACCACTTGACCGATTTCAACTAAACTTGGCACACATATATATTATCTGGTGATAATCTCTGTAAGGATAAGAACGACGTACCTTTCAGTGGGATGGGGACGGCCGTGAAAGAGCCGTGTAGAGAATGAGATAGTGAATGGAAACAGCCTTTACGCATAATTTCAAACCTTTACGAAACTTTTTCTCGCTGATAACCTCCACAGAATGATGAACGGAAAAAAGTTTCTCTCTTCCTATATTTTCGTTGTTCAGGCAGCAAAACTGCCGCATGAAGCACGACGTTTTAATTTATTACTTCTTTAGTACTAATTGTAATCGCGACAAATTTTCTAGATAGTATTCTCATACACCACCGAATGTACTAACCAAACAATATCATTGTACTTCACGCAGTTCAGAGGATATGACGTCATAAATATTGAGATGCGTGAAAAACTGCCGTATCGCGCATGACATTTAAATTTATTACTCCTTTGCTACCAATTCTATTCGCAACACGTTTCGTAGACAGTATCCATATAAGCCGCTAAATGTACCTAAAAAAAAATTGTACGATACGCAGCTCAGGTGATGCGATGTCAAATACTGAGATGCGTGAAAAAATTGTCGCGTCATGCATGACGTTTTAATTTATTACTTCTTTACTACTAACCCTATTCGCAATATATTTCGCAGACAGTACCCACATGGGCTGCTGAATGAACCTACAGAAAAATATCATTGTATGGCACCTAATTTGGTGCAGAATATTAGTTCTGTAGAGAAATACTGTGGCAGTGAGAACCAGTAGCTTCCTGTTGGGTTGGTGGTGACAACATGGAGAAAGATGGGGGAGGAGGAGATAGACAGACAAAGAGGTGTAAGGAGGAGATGGACACAGAGGGGGAATAAGAAGTGGGCAGTCAAGGGGGGGGAAGAAGTGATGGTCACTATGAGGAGGGGGGAGCAGCCGGCCGTTGTGGCCGAGCGGTTCTAGGCGCTTCAGTCCGGAACCACGCTGCCGCTACGGTCGCAGGTTCGAATCCTGCCTTGGGTATGGATGTGTGTGATGTCCTTAGGTTTAAGTAGTTCTAAGTCTAGGGGACTAATGACCTCAGATGTTAAGTCCCATTGCGCTCAAAGCCATTTGAAGGGGGGATCATATGGACTGGGAAAGGGAAGAGGAGGAGATGGACAGAAAGAGGGGAAAGGAGGAGATGGACAGAGAAAGGAAAGGTGATGAGATGCAGAGAGAGAGAAGGAAGGAGGAAATGGGGTAACAGAAGATTGGAACAAATACGGACTTGAGTAACGCTGGGTTCTCACCCAGTTGCATTATAATAACACTTGGGGTAGAATGAGAATAAAGTACGTATCCTTTAAAAGTCGCCAGGAAAAGAATAGAAATTGTGTTTTGTAAAATGTAATTTTACAAGTACTTATACCTCAAAGCGACGCACCGTCATAACTAATCAAAACAGTGTCAATTTATGTCAATTGAAACCCCACGAGTCTGACAGTCTCGGCTGGTAGATAACTATATATAGCTTTATGGTAAGTAGAGGGTTAGGTGAGTTGTGTCGTATAGCTTAAGAAGCAGATGTGGATATCATTATCTTCATGTTAATTTTTTTATTTTTTATGTGCGTAGAAAGTATAAATTGACAGACTAGAAAGGAGTAAATTGACGCTACATGTTGGCTAGTGAAGGTCTATATACTGTAGTTGGCCAGCCGCGGTGGCCGTGCGGTTCTAGGCACTTCAGTCCGGAACCGCGTGACTGCTACGGTCGCAGGTTCGAACCCTGCCTCGGGCATGGATGTGTGTGATGTCCTTAGGTTAGTTAGGTCTAAGCAGTTCTAAGTTCTAAGGGACTGATGACCTCAGATGTTGAGTCCCATAGTGCTCAGAGCCATTTGAACCATGCTGTTGTTGTCGGCTGTGAGTGTGCGAGTGGAGATAGCTGAGGACGGCAGCAAGCCACGTGCATGACTCAGATCAATGGAGCAGCAGACGGCAGGAAATGTAGTTTGGGCCGAGCGCTGCGCCGTCTGCACAGTGTGTGTGTGTGTGTGTGTGTGTGTGTGTGTGTAGTCGACGGGCGACGGAACACAGCGGAAGGGAGTCCGCGTCCAGAATACAACGCTATCTCAGCTCCACGTCTGTACTGTTATTCAAGTATTACGTTATGAGACCCCATCAAAGATTGAGACGTGTTCAGCTGAAGAGGTATGCATGACATCGGACATCCAGGCGACATCGAGCTAATAGCGTATTACATGGACTAGAGGTTTATATTATGGCCTCAGTTCGGCATAACGTTTTGTCCAGTAAACTTAAGATTTAAAAAAAATCGTTGTCCTTCGGTAACATGCTACATCGTTGTCGTCATCAACGATTTCAATGCACACTATTGTACGAGGTGCATTCAAGTTCTAAGGCCTCCGATTTTTTTTTCTAATTAACTACTCACCCAAAATCGATGAAACTAGCGTTACTTCTCGACGTAATCGCCCTGCAGACGTACACATTTTTCACAACGCTGACGCCATGATCTTTAGGAGTCTGTTTTGACCACTGGAAAATCGCTGAGGCAATAGCAGCACGGCTTGAATGTGTGACCACGGAGAGTGTCTTTCATTGTTGGAAAAAGCCAAAAGTCACTAGGAGTCAGGTCAGGTGAGTAGGGAGCATGACGAATCACTTCAGAGTTGTTATCACGAAGAAACTGTTGCGTAGCGTTAGCTCGATGTGCGGGTGCGTTGTCTTGGTGAAACTGCACACGCGCAGCCCTTCCCGGACGTTTTTGTTGCAGTGCAGGAAGGAATTTGTTCTTCAAAACATTTTCGTAGGATGCACCTGTTACCGTAGTGCCCTTTGGAACGCAATGGGTAAGGATTACGCCCTCGCTGTCCCAGAACATGGACACCATCATTTTTTCAGCACTGGCGGTTACCCGAAATTTTTTTGGTGGCGGTGCATCTGTGTGCTTCCATTGAGCTGACTGGCGCTTTGTCTCTGGATTGAAAAATGGCATCCACGTCTCATCCATTGTCACAACCGACGAAAAGAAAGTCCCATTCATGCTGTCGTTGTGCGTCAACATTGCTTGGCAACATGCCACACGGATAGCCATGTGGTCGTCCGTCAGCATTCGTGGCACCCACCTGGATGACACTTTTCGCATTTTCAGGTCGTCATGCAGGATTGTGTGCACAGAACCCACAGAAATGCCAACTCTGGAGGCGATCTGTTCAACAGTCATTCGGCGATCCCCCAAAACAATTTTCTCCACTTTCTCGATCATGTCGTAAGACCGGCTTGTGCGAGCCCGAGGTTGTTTCGGTTTGTTGTCACATGATGTTCTGCCTTCATTAAACTGTTGCGCCCACGAACGCACTTTCGACACATCCATAACTCCATCACCACATGTCTCCTTCAACTGTCGATGAATTTCAATTGGTTTCACACCACGCAAATTCAGAAAACGAATGATTGCACGCTGTTCAAGTAAGGAAAACGTCGCCATTTTAAGTATTTAAAACAGTTCTCATTCTCGCCGCTGGCAGTAAAATTCCATCTGCCATATGGTGCTGCCATCTCTGGGACGTATTGACAATGAACGTGGCGTCATTTTAAAACAATGCACATGTTTCTATCTCTTTCCAGTCCGGAGAAAAAAAATCGGAGGCCTTAGAACTTGAATGCACCTCGTGTAACAGCCCGCCTGCCTGGTCGCTCTGTCTGACATGCTGCTTCCAGGCACGAACCCGCCCGGAGAATTGGTGTCGACATCCGGTGTCCGGGCCAGCCTGTGGATGGTTCTTAAGGCGGTTTTCCATCTATCTCGGCGAATGCGGGCTGGTTCCCCTTATTCCACCTCAGCTTCACCATGTCGACGATTGCTGCGCAAACACCGTTTCCACGTACGCGTGCACCATAATTACTCTACCGCGTAAACATTTGGGGTTGCACTTGTCTGGTATGAGACATTCAAAGGGAGGTCCACTGGGGCCGAACCGCATCATAACCCTTGGTTCGGTGTGGGGCGGTGGTGGGGTGGGTGGACTGCTGTGGCCTGTTGTGGGGTTGTAAACCACTAAGGGCTACGACGGAACGAAGCCTCTCCATCGTTTCTAGGTCCCCAGTTTAATACAATACTGTATCAAAGACGTCCTCTATACATTTCTATGGAGAACCGTCCTCAGTTGCATGTATTCATGCTGCTGCAGCATGTTTTTTACATGTTTTTTTCCATTTGATTGCTTTAATTTTTTAAGTGATGGTTTTAGATTCGACATCGGCCATCCTCTTTTTTTAGAGAAAAGTAAAATAACTAATCAACAAAATCTCTATGACATACAATGTTATTATTATACCATACCAACAAACACCAAACGTAGCAGGATGTTGTGGCGTCTTTTGGATTTGGTGAGATGTGAATATAAGTAACTGCAGTTTTCTCCACATTTCCGTTGCTGACTGTTCAAAAAATAGCTGTGACCCACGTGAAACTTCTATCAATTGGGACATTATACACGTAATTCCCGAATATGCACAGTGGATAATGCTTAAATGTGTCTGTTTGTAGCCCTATAACATCTTATTGCGTCCTAACAAAAGTTCTTCCCTTTGCAAAAATCTAAAGTTCATAGAACATCTATATCTTCCAAGGACTAAATGTTCTGCTATAATTTTAAGTAATATTCTTCCATATTAAATATATGTATGCACTGCATGTAGGCCTAATAAATTAAATATTTACGCGATCACTCATAACCCTTCAAACTTCAAGTGAGAACGACGAAATACTTGGAAAAACAATTTTAGCTATATTCTGAAATGCGCCACGAATTTCTCTATTTTTTTAAATAATTCAGTAAGTATTTATAACAGTTTTCACCAAGCAATCTTGATTGGAATAACTGCTTGTAATTCTCTGTTATCGATTCTAAAACATGCAAAGGTACGTAGCTGGACACCAAATTCACCTCATTCAGTGCTTGTAAACCAAAAGCGGCCAGTGTACGAACAATAAATTAACTTTCCATTCCACATTCTTGAATTTGGCCATACAGTAATTTGCCCTCACAAAGACATCTTTTGCAAGTTGTATGATATAATCTGCCCCTATATCCACCTGGAATTGGGACTTAATACTATTCGTATTCGGGTCAATCAGGAGTTTGTTAGGCGCATGGCCATGTTCTATGAAGACTGGAGTTAAAGCAAAAACCGACGATTCGTCAGGCTTTTGCTGCTTACAGCTAATTGGCGAACACCAGCGTATCGGCCCGTAGTGCTGTTACACTGCCGTGGCGCAGAGCTGTTAACAAGGAAACAATCCCAAGTGTAAATAAATGATCTTGATAAAACTTGGAACCTGTGTAGAGGGGGCAAAATAACCCAACAAATAATTTTTAATTTATGACCAGTGTCACTTTTAAGCGGTGAAATACACCGCAAAAGTAACTTGGCGTATCAGATTTAGAGGAAACATTTTGTTTACTGAACACATTATTATGATACAAAATCATTACAGTAATGATAATCTTAATTAAATTCTTAAAACATATCTTTTTTTTACACTATGCACATAAAATGAACGAACTTTATTCACAAAATTTACACAACCGAGTTTACGATACAAAAAAATTCGGCACATTTCAATGCTCATTGTTGATCCCGACTTGTATCAGGCATACTTCAGTGTATTGGAAAGCCTTTGTGAAGAGAATTGATTATGTACTGCAGCTTGATTATATTGTTTCTCAAGTTGAGACTGACATCATAATCATTCAACAGAACTAGATCTGAAAATCTTCTCACAAAATTCTTGCGCCATCGAAAGCTGTATGCATCCCACGGCTATACCTGTGCCATTGAGTTCTTCTGGATCACAAGATGAAGAAGTTTCTTGTCCTCAGGTACGACACTCAAAATGGTGGGGACAAATCTGCAGAGGGGATACATTTTAATAATCTAAGGAACGTGATATAACTCAACACAACTGGCTAGGATGAGTCTGTTTCCTAAGATCAACGCCGGCCAGAGTGACCGAGCGGTTCTAGGCGCTACAGTCTGGATACATGCGACCGCTACGGTCGCAGGTTCGAATCCTGCCTCGGGCATGGATGTGTGTGTTGTCCTTAGGTTAGTTAGGTTTAAGTAGTTCTAAGTTCTAGGGGACTGATGACCTTAGAAGTTAAGTCCCATAGTGCTCAGAGCCATTTGAACCATTTGAACCTAAGATCAACGAAATCCCCTTGAGAGCAAGAAACATTCCTTTGCACAGCACTTATACCGTGGATGTCACCGTGTGGACTTCTTGCAGCTGTGCTTAACTTAGGATTGGAAGATTCCAAAGCTCTAGTCTGGATGTCCTCGTCCGGTCCTGATCTGGAAACTATAAAGAATCAGCGCATGTCAAACTGCAGTTCGTACATTCTAGGATGCGAAAGACAGTCACTATGCTTTCTGTACTGGTTACGTTGCAATCATGCTGCTGCGATATGAGTCTGATACTCATTCAGCAGGTCGCATAGATTAGTTGCTTAAGAGTCCGTGCATGAATGTAACTTTTGAACCATTTCATAAAGACTGCTCCTACAACTAAATAACAGATCACTCTGGACACTGAAATAAGATAAGTGTTGTGTACATAGTTCCGCATAGCCAACGCGTACACAACTTTCCCACTAGAGCGCGCCCCGCTAAGCACAACAGCGCAGGCGCAGCGCTCGTTCGTCTCCGCTCTACGAGATGGCGCTGCCATAAAGACGGACCAAATTCTGCTTCCGCCGATCCGCGTATTAATATGTAACGCAGCCAATGAGATTGCTGCTAACGTAGAACCTTTTGTTGTGGGTTGGCAGGAGAGCCAACACCGGGTGCTAGAGGAAGCCGAAAGGCACGCGTTTTAGCTCACGCAGGCTGGCGTGAGGTCTGGAACAGGGCAAGGAAATTAGACTTTAGAAAAACGGACGTAGCTGGTGGAATACTTAACTTTAATCCATTAATGATGAGCGTCGCTCTTGACTGTACATAATTCAGTATCAATAGTAACTGGTAATGGCGCCTTGCTAGGTCGTAGCAATTGACATAGCTGAAGGCTATGCTAACTATCGTCTCGGCAAATGAAAGCGTATTTTGTCAGTGAACCATCGCTAGCAAAGTCGGTCGTACAACTGGGGCGAGTGCTAGGAAGTCTCTCTAGACCTGCCGTGTGGCGGCGCTCGGTCTGCAATCACTGATAGTGGCGACACGCGGGTCCGACGTATACTAACGGACCGCGGCCGATTTAAAGGCTACCACCTAGAAAGTGTGGTGTCTGGCGGTGACACCACACCTTTTCTCCTCCGGGATCACACTCGCGCAGTGATAGCTGAACGCTCGAGGTATTATAACGGGTGTACAGACCTCCGATCAGTCAGTCTGCATTAGTCTGCATTAGTCTGCATTTATCTGCACCTCTCTGTACCAGTCTACATTCGCCTGTACCAGTCTAAATTCAAGTTTCAGTTTGCGCCTAATAAGATTATCATATTCCTTTACATAGCCATGAAGAGAAATGTATAGACACTTTGTCAAGTATCAGAGATATGTGAGAGTAAGATTAACGTACCAAGACCAAAGGAACTTCAGATTGTCAATTGTAAACAGCACCCAGAATCAAATTACGTAATATCTATGATTTTTATTATTTTAATAAATGTGTGTGAAAATTAATCAAGTTCTGTTTAAAGTTGGTCGCCGTCAATCTGCTACTCTAAGCGTGCAAGTGGCATTTCTATCGTCTGACCTAACGGCAGAAGATAAACACGCCACGATAAGACCATGAGACATATTGTTGACACTCGCCTACTTCGTTAGAGCGACAAGTCCAATAATCTGATGGTGTGTGTACCGAAGGTCTTACAGTACGCACACCACAATAAGTTTCTGATCTTAACGTACAATATAAATCTATGTAGGTAGTTTTCCACTTCTCTACACTGTGGTCAGTAACAGTAGATAGCGGTGATGGAGCCGAAGGTTTCCCCACAGGTACCTGACCGGAAGACTGCATGCTCACAGTTCATATCATCCCCGTATTCTGCTTGTTCAGTTCCTGAATCTGCTTTTCTTGTTGTTGCACTCGCTTCTGTTGCTGACGTAGTTCCCCAGCGTTATTTGACGCTTTCAAAGTTCCAGAAACTTTTGATCTATCACTACGAACTGTTTTGCATGCAAGAGTCAGCCTTGTCGCCACGTATAACGCACTATCCATGTGACACCAGGTGGTTTCCGAGAAAAATAATAAGGACACGAAAAGAATTGAGTGGATGACGGAAAAGTGTACACAAATCCGAAAAAAACAAACCATGAGTAATTCATCGTGAATCACAAACAATCAAGAGTGTACAAACGAAACCTGAATATCAAACGAGGAGATAGCCGCGAACAAGTGTATCGCTGTGTGTGAATAGTAACGTCACCAACTTGAAAGCTGCAGGTACATCAACACAACTGGGCGAGGAATGTGTGTTCTCTTTCATCGTAGCCTACAACACCAGTGTGTCTTTCCATCTGATGTAGTGTCCATTCCACTGCAGAGTGGCCATGAACCCATACACGTCTGGAAGGCCAATGCTTGTAAGTTCATCTCGACATCTACGTCCGAAGCCAACTTACCAAAAAATACGCGTTCTTGTAACTTACAATACAAATTCTTCTTCCTTTTTCTGTGCCTTTGTCCTACGCCTGAGCAGGATCCGCAAGGTTGTTAACGGGTTTGGCATAGTTAATTCAAGGGGTGGCCTGATACTCTTCGTGTTGCCTCCCCATTATCCTCCAGGACGGAATGTGTGAACCCCAACTATCTGAGTATAGTGTTGTTGTTGTTGTTGTTGTTGTGTTGTTGTGGTCTTCAGTACTGAGACTGGTTTGATACAGCTCTCCATGCTACTCTATCCTGTGCAAGCTTCTTCATCTCCCAGTACCTACTGCAGTCTACTTCCTTCTGAATCTGCTTAGTGTATTCATCTATTGGTCTCCCTCTACGGTTTTTGCCCTCCATGCTGCCCTCTAAAGCTAAATTTGTGATCCATTAATGCCTGAGAACATGTCCTGCCAACCGATCCCTTCTTCTAGTCAAGTTGTGCCACAAACTCCTCTTCTCCCCAATTCTATTCAATACTTAATCATTAGTTATGTGATCTACCCATCTAATCTTCAGCATTCTTCTGTAGCACCACATTTCGAAAGCTTCTATTCTCTTCTTGTCCAAACTATTTATCGTCCACGTTTCACTTCCATACATGGCTACACTCCACACAAATACTTTCAGAAACGACTTCCTGACACTTAAATCTATACTCGATGTGAACAAATTTCTCTGCTTCAGAAACGCTTTCCTTGCCATTGTCAGTCTACATTTTATATCCTCTCTACTTCGACCATCATCAGTTATTTTGCTCCGCAAATAGCAAAACTCATCTACTACTTTAAGTGTCTCATTTCCTAATCCAATTCCCTCAGCATCACCCGACTTAATTCGACTACATTCCATTATCCTCGTTTTGCTTTGTTGATGTTCATCTTATACCCTCCTTTCAAGACACTGTCCATTCCGTTCAAGTGCTCTTCCAAGTCCTTTGCTGTCTCTGACAGAATTACAATGTCATCGGCGAACCTCAAAGTTTTTATTTCTTCTCCGTGGATTTTAATACCTACTCCGAACTTTTCTTTTGTTTCCTTTACTGCTTGCTCAATATACAGATTGAATAGCATCGGGAAGAGGCTACAACCCTGTCTCACTCCCTTCCCAACCACTGCTTCCCTTTCATGCCCCTCGACTCTTATAACTGCCATCTGGTTTCTGTACAAATTGTAAATAGCCTTTCGCTCCCTGTATTTTACCCCTGCCACCTTTAGAATTTGAAAGAGAGTATTCCCGTCATCATTGTCAAAAGATTTCTCTAAGTCTACAAATGCTAGAAATGTAGGTTTGCCTTTCCTTAATCTTTCTTCTAAGATAAGTCGTAGGGTCAGTATTGCCTCACGTGTTCCAACATTTCTACGGAATCCAAACTGATCTTCCCCGAGGTCTGCTTCTACTAGTTTTTCCATTCGTCTGTAAAGAATTCGTGTTGGTATTTTGCAGCTGTGACTGTGTTGTTAGTCGTGTGAAAGTGTGCGAAAGTTCTCTAAATGTTTATAAGCAGTGTAAATGAGACGGAACTTTGGTAACAGCACAATATTCACCTAGTCAGATGCGGGAAACCGCCTAGAAATCACCTCCAGACTAACAGGCACACGACCACTGTCGTTACCACATCGGGCGAATTCGATCAGTGTCCAGCGTACCGCCCCGTCTCAGAAGCACCGATCCGGGTGGGTCTAATATAATACATGTTCCTGTAAAGATAAACGAGAAATGCTACTCGAAATCCATAGTGTAAATATGCTGCGAAAATTATTTTTCTTCTGTTACACCTCGGCCTTTATACTGGGGAGGTTTGTAACTGATACAAACATTTCAGTCTCACTTCCGCAGACTGCGTGTATGTGGCACGACAGCATTGCATCACGTCGTGTACACAAGCAATGTATCTGCAATACCTCTAGCAAAAATTCCTCCCTCTCTTTCGTTGAACTTTACGGATAATCGTCGCGAATAGTGCAGTGCAAACAACAGAATGACAGCCTCGCTGTATCATTAATACAGACACTGCTAACTACGCTGTCGTGGTGGTAGCTCGCTGACAGGACGGAGTATGATCAGCCCGCTGCGGCCGCGCTCTTGCCTGTGACCCTTTTTGTGTTTACTGCTCACTCGTAATCACGCTCCGCAGAGTCTCGTTAACAAACAGCGGGCAGTAACGCCGCGTCTCGTTTACGAATAATGAGCGGTGCGCGTCCCGCTTTGTAATCAATTTAAATGCGCTTACATCAGACAGCTACGTAGCGGCGCTCCACAGCAACTTTCCGAAACCGACACCGGCAGCAGGAAGCACTAAATGGGCGAATGCTTCTATTTCCAAAAAAATACTTCATTAGCTACAAAGCCACAAACAATGTTCTCCTTCGAAAATATTGGAGAAGATCATGCAGGATGTACTGCTCGTCCTCCAACAAAAAAGAAAATTGTTCTTAGGCAATCTATATTCTACACTTCACAGTATCTCAGAACGTCTCTAGAGCTGTTTCTCGTGGACAAATTAGATTCCTCGTTTAGGACAAACAGTTTCGAATAAAACGATTAAAATATGAAAAGTTACCATTTTCTTCCATTCCCACGTCTGCGTCCGTACTCTACACTGAAGTGACAAAAGTCACAGGATAATGATATACACATATACAGTTGGCGGTAGTATCGTATACACAGGGTATGAAAAGGCATTGCGTTGGCGGAGTTGTCATTTTTACTCAGGTGATTCATACGAAAAGTTTCCCGAAGTCACCATCGTCGCATCACGGGGATCAACAGACTTTGAATGCAGAACAATAGTTCGAGCTAGACGCAACAGAACATTCCATTTTGGAAATCGTTAGGGAATTCAATACTCCGGGATACACAGTGATAAGAATGTGCCTAGAAAAGAAAAATTGCAGGAATTGCCACTCACCCCGAACAACGCAGTGGCCGACGGCCTTCACTTAACGACCAAGAGCAGCGCCTCTGTGTACATTTGTCAGTCCTAACAGACAAGCAACACTTTGTTAAATAACCGCAGAAATCAATGTGCGTACGTCGAGCGTATCCGTTAGGACAGTGCGGCGAAATTTGGCGTTAATGGGCTATGGCAGCAGACGACCGACGCGAGTGCCTTTGCTAACAGCACATCGCCTGCAGCGCCTCTCCCGGGCTCGTGACCATATCGTTGGAACCCTGGACGACTTGGCATGGTCAGACAAGTTGGTAAGGACTTATTGTACGATTCGAGTACGGCGCAGACTCCATGAAGCCATTGACCCAAGTTGTTCATATGGTTCAAATGGATCTGAGCACTATGGGACATAACTTCTGTTGTCATCAGTCCCCTAGAACTTAGAACTACTTAAACCTAACTAACCTAAGGACATCACACTCATCCATGCCCGAAGGACGATTCGAACCTGCGACCGTAGCGGTCACGCGGTTCCAGACTGAAGCGCCTTTAACCGCACGGCCACACCGGCCGGCGACCCAAGTTGTCAACAAGGCACTTTGCAAGCTGGTGGTGGCTCCATAATGGTGTGGGCTGTCCAAGTGAACAGATCATTGGATTTATCATGGACTTCACGGTCCCAAACAAGGATATAATTTTTTATGGATGATAATGCGCCATGTCACTGAGTCACAGTTGTTCGCAATTGGTTTGAAGAACATTCTGGACAATTCGAGCGAATGATTCGGCCATCCAGAGTGCCCGATATGAATCGCGTCGAACATTTTTGGGACGTAATCGATAGGTCAGTTGTAGCAGAAAATCCTGCACCGGCACCATTATCGCAATCATGGACTGCTGTAGAGGCAGCATGGGTCAATATTTCTGCAGGGGAATTCCGACGACTTGTTGTGTTCACGACATGTCGAGCTGCTGCACTACGCCGTTGAAAACAGAGGTCCGACACGATATTATGAGGAATCCAATTTACAAGTCACTGTGAACTGCATAGCAGAGAATAGGTCCTACTTCCCATTGCATTAATTTCGATAAACTGATATACTTTTCATGCTTCTGTTCACTGATGTCTTATGTTATTATGTTTGATACAACTCACGATGGATCACAACCCCCGTTATCCCAGCGTGCGGAAAGTGACTAAACAATGCTTGTGCACCTGAGTTTTTCAGCCTCTTCCCCATCTTTCGGAGAAATCTTGCGCCACCTCTAACCTTCACTGATTTACTGTTTCTCTCTTCCTTGCCATTTATCTCATCGTATGAAGGGCGCTGGATCTTTTATTTATTAATTTTATTTTTTAACTTTTCAGCCGAATTCTTTCCTATTAACGTGGTTGTTAAATACCCTAAGGCAGGAGTGTCGTACGTGCTATCTGTCAGTCGATAGCGTAAACTTTGTTCTGTGTGTTATCGTATTTTCTGACCAGAAGACTTGGGTGAACCCACTCGTTGCCTAAGAAAGACTGGTAAACCGCGCTGAAACCACGCTCAGACTGGCTGGTGCACCAGACAGACGGTGTGGATTCGTTCCGCATCAAGCTAAGCTCTTTGTCTGCGCGTTAAGCTACACGCGCAAGTTGTCGTAGCTGCTTTATTGTATCATATATAAATGTTAAGAATTTTAACAATTCTTAAACTCTGCTGTATTTAGATAACACTTTGTAACGCTTTACTAAAGTATAAAACCGGCAAGGTAGATGAAGGAAAAATTCACGACACGTTTTTATCGTGCTAAATGTTTACTCATGCATTTGGGCGGTAAATTGTACTTACCTTCATCAAAAAGGTATATAGTACACCAATTTCCATTTGAAAGTAGATTTGATTACTAAATCCGAAAACATAGCAATCACAGTACTAACAAATTTATTGACTGATACATTATTTTACAAATATGCAATGATGTTGTAATATTGCACAACTTAATATGAACTCAAGTTTCATTTATTTTTCTTTAAATACCAAATTTAAAAAAATTAGAGCTCGATGGTCGTTTGTTACTGTTATGTATCAGTCATATGACGGTGTGGTCGATGCTCTGCTTTGTTTGCTACCAACGGTTCCTCCAGCGACCGGTAACAGGAATCAGCGCATCACCGCATATGCCTGACTCCTGACCTCATCCCAGAGAAAAGAATCTGGCTGCTGGGCCGCTGCAAGACATTTTGAATCGTGCTGTGCTTAAGTCTGTATCTCACTTAAAGTCTGTACCTCTCTCACAAGTACTTTTGTGTCCTGTTTGTTTACTGGATTTTAACTGGGCTAAGTTTTGGATTGCTTTTCTGCGGATTATTGACGTATTTGCTAGACCTTCGACCATCTGGATTATTCTCTTGGGTGTTCTACAATTTACGATGACTCAGCGCAGTTTGGAATTCTGAACAGTCAAGCGACCACATGGCATTCGTATTTTCTGTATAATTAAAGTGTCTGTTGCACCGCAGCAGGTGTTATACTTTCATCGCAGAGGATAATTGTTATCAGTCATTCCCGATTTCTCCCTCAATTTCAAAGAGCACTCGTTAGGCAGAGAAATTTTGCTGGATATCATCGTTAGCAGAAGGGTTTGGTATTCGTGTTCACCACAAAACTATCGTTGCTCATTCCCTGAAGTAAGAAAATCAACAGACAGGCGATAAGAAAAATGAGAGTATTTTACTGCTGCTGCTAAGATCAAATGTAATTACAGCAAGTTGTATTCCCCATGTTTGTCAGTTTATATCCAGTACAACGAAATAGTCTTTCCGTTTTTCGTTCAAAATAAATATAAGACTCACATATAAAAAAGTCTGTTTCTTAAAGTTCCTCTTTAAAAAGCCGTTTGTGATCTTAAGTGCCTCAAATTCTTTTGCGATAATCGTGTGCCTTTCTTCAATCATTCCTCTCAATGAATTTGTCATTTCTTCTCAGATAACTGCATGAATATAAGTAAGATCATAGTGTCTTCCTTATATCTAGAACCGCCTACGTATGACGTATGACTTCTTAATCTGTTGTTCTTTCGGCCTATATGCTGCAGCAGTTTCGCATAACATACACCGAATGCAAATTCCAGGCGTGAATAACACAAACCAAGTGCTGTGCAGGGTGTAGGCAATAAGCGTGTACAGCTAACCACAATTATGTGTGGAAGTCGAGACACAGAAACTGATAAAGGACGCTTGCGGTCTATCAAACCAAACAACCAGAAATCGGCCTACAACAGGCACCTACCTAAACTGCAGGGAATGTGCACCGTACGGTATCTTCAACGTCTCTTACGCCACCGGCTTTCTAGGCTAATTCGTTATTATTATTAATGTAAGCTTCTGTAAACATAGTACAAAAACTAATTACGTTTGCAATTCGATCTAAAGCTAACCGTTACAAGTACAGCACTTCCGCGGTAAGACGGCCAGACAAACACAACGATTTCATTGTTAATTGTATGCTGTTAAAACTACACAGTCATCAATTTTACATTCTGTAAATGGAAGAACAAGGTTTTTTTTTTAACATTTCAGGACGATTTTAGACACAATGTACCGCGGCACACTTGCTGTGTTGCTTACGTGGCCTTTGTAGCCCACTTTGAGGCTGTTTCCCAGCTTATATCCTGTAACAATTTATTCTTTTCGAATGTACCACTACGATACGTTTTAAACAGTTATCGTTTACACACTGCTTAGTTCGCTTCTCATCCATAAACAGACGCTCAAGCCATTCAAGACGCAGATACGAAGGACTATCACCGTTCTTTGCGGCATACACTACATTGCAAAGGATGTCTTTCCCTAGAAGATTGTTCTTACAAACCTAACACAAACGAATAAAGTAAAAAAAAAAAAAAGATATGGTACCCATTTTGATCTGAAACGCCATATAGGAAACGAAAGAATAGGAAAAATAAAAAATTCGTGCAAACAATGAAACTATCTTCCTCAGTAATAGCACGAAACGGCGAACTTAAGGCTCTGAGCGCTATGTGACTTTACTTCTGAGGTCATCAGTCGCCAAGAACTTAGAACTAATTAAACCAAACTAACCTAAGAACATCACACACATCCATGCCCGAGGCAGGATTCGAACCTGCGACCGTAGCGGTCGTTCGGTTCCAGGCTGTAGCGCCTAGAACCGCACGGCCACTCCGGCCGGCTGTGAACATAAGCTACTAGCCAATGAATTGTTGCGCAATTTAAAGTTCAACTGTGCCTATTTTATGGATTTAGTCACATGGAGTTAAGAGATTCTTAAATATTTAGTCTAATAGGAATTAAAAACACTTTCTGCAATCGATATTTTCAATGTTAAAATACAGGGCGTTTCCGTGATGACGATAAGAGCTCGTGCATGAAGAAGAAGGGAAATAGTACTAACTTGAATTTAGGGTAGCAATTAAGGGTAGCTACGATGTCAAATGTGAGATAACTAGAGGAAAACGAGACTCTGCAAACCGTTGTTTGTACTTGTATATAAAATATGTAGTTGCTAGCATTGCACTGGATACAAATCCGAAAGAAATTTGACCGTATAGTATACAAGCCAGCAAATTCCATTTAGGACACGTGATGACAATGAAAATTTGTTTCGGACCGGCATGTGAACCTGGATCTCCTGCTTTACGCGAGCGGTCGCTTTAACCGCTTTGGCTATCCATGCACGACCCACGGCCGGAACCAGATTTCCATGTGCCGTCGTTCCTGTGTCACATCCTGTACTCGTACACGCATTATGTAATTCCCGTGCAGCGGAGGACATCTTCATTGAAAGTCGCTGCCTGGTATCAGCCGAAACATACGATTTTTAGTGCCAGTGTTAAGAAGAACATGCATGCATCTCCGAAGGAACGTGCACTGCGGCGACCACGCCGTTGTGAGAATACGAACAATCATCAGCTGCTTAGGGGAATGACGACATGAAAATGCATGTAAAATGAGATTTTCACTCTGCAGCGGAGTGCGCGCAGATGTGAAACTTCCTGGTAGATTAAAACTGTGTGCCGGACCAAGAATCGAACTCGGGACCTTTGCCTTTCGCGGGCAAGTGCTCTACCATCGGGGCTGCCCAAGTACGACTCACGGTCCGTCCTCACAGCTTTACTGCTGCCAGTACCTTGTCTCCTACCTTCCAAACTTCATAGAAGCTCTCCTTGATAGAGCACTTGTCCGCGAAAGGCCAAGGTCCCGAGTTCGAGTCTCGGTCCGGCACACAGTTTTAACCTGCCAGGAAGTTTCATGCAAGCATGCATGTCCGAAGGAACACTGCTTCGTTCCTCTTAAAAACACATGCGCGGCAATATCGTATTTATCTGCCGATACCAGGCAGTAATTTTCAATTAAAATTCCCTCTCCTGTACGGGAATTACATGACGTGTGTGCGAGTACAAGTTGTGACGCAGAGTCGATGACATATGGAAGTTTGGGTCTACTCGTGAATCGTAGAAGGACAGCCAAGCGGTTTATGTGACCGTTCCCAAGAAGCAAGAAATGCACGTTCGAGTCCCGGCCTGATACAAATTTATCTCTCCTTATTCCCTCATACAGCTGATAGTTGTTCGTATTCGCAGCTACGAATACATTTCATGTTATTTCATAACGGCTGAAAGAACATTGCATTATTCTTCATAACAACACAGGTACTGCAACATCGTATTCGTTTAGAATGCCGTATTGTCTACAATGACATGGACAAACTTGATATAAAGGTCGCTGAGAATGGAGTCTGTGTTATGTCGAGGATTACAGTCGAGCAGCTCAATAGAACAGGCCTGTACAGATTTTCAGAATTAGTAGATATGATTTTAGTGTAAAGGCAAAAGAACAGACACTGTTTCGCAGTTTGCAGACTGTATTATACCACTTGTATACATAAGCGACGTCAGAAGCACCCCGTGTTTCTACAAGACAGCGGTAGTGAGCAGAAACCAAGGATCTACGTCTCTGTCGTTAAATACCGCGTAATAATATAAAGCAGTTGACTCCAGATTTGTAGTGTGGATGTACGACATCGCGTGTGACAGTACTGTACTCAAAAAGATTGGTTTTAAAAAGTTGCTACCAATTTCAAGTCCGGCTGTGTACGGAACTCATGCCTTAGTGGAACTATTTGATATCTGAATCTACATGGATACTCTGAAAATCACATGTAAGTGTCTGGCAGAGGTTTCATAGAATCACCTTTACAGTTCTCTATTATTACTTCTCGTACAGCGCGTGGAAACAACGAACACCTTCATCTTTCCGTACGAGCTCTGATTTCTCTTATTTTATCGTGGTGATCGTTTCTCCCTATGTAGGTCGGTGTCGACAAAATATTTTCGCGTACGGAGGAGAAAGTTAGTGATTGGAATTTCGTGAGAAGATTCCGTCGCAACGAGAAACGCCGCTCTTTTAATGATGTTCAACCCAAATCCTGTATCATTTCAGTGACACTCTTTCCCATATTTCGCGATAATACAAAACGTGCTGCCCTTCTTTGAACTTTTTCGATGTACTCCATCAGTCCTATCTGGTGAGGATCCCACACCGCGCAGCAGTATCCTAAAAGAGGTCGGACAAGCGTAGTGTACGCAGTCTCCTTAGTAGATCTCTCACATTTTCGAAAGGTCTTTGGTTGGCCTTACTCACAACATTTTCTGTAAGTTCCTTGCGATCTAAGTTGGTCATAATTGTAATTCCTAGGTATTTAGCTGAATTTGGGGCCTTTAGGTTTGACTGACCATTCAGATACCTCTTCTAAATCGTTTTGCAATTTGTTTTGATCTACTGATGACTTTATTACTCGATAAACGACAGCGTCATCTGCACACAACCTAAGACGGCTGCTCAGATTGTCTCCCAAATCGTTCATATGGAAAAGGAACAGCAAAGGGCCTATAACACTACCTTGCGGAACGTCAGAAATCACTTTTGTTTTACTCTATGACTATCCGTCAATTACTACCAACTGTAACCTCTCCGACAGGAAGTCACAAATCCAGTCACATAACTGAGGCGATATTCCATAAGCAAGCAATTTCACTACAAGCTGCTTGTGAGGTACAGTGTGAAAAGCCTTCTTCAAATCCAGAAATACGGAATCGATCTGAAATCCCTTGTCAATAGCGCTTAACACTTCATACGAATAAAGAGCTAGTCGTGTATCACAAGAACGATGTTTTCTAAACCCATGTTCACTATGTGTCAATAGGCCGTTTTCTTCGAGGCAGCCGCGGAGTGGCCGCGCGGTTAGAGGCGCCATGTCACTGACTGCGCGGTCCCTCCCGTCGGAGGTTCGAGTCCTCCCTCGGGCACGTGTGTGTATGTTGTTCTTAGCATAAGTTAGTTTTAGTAGTGTGTAACTCTAGGGGCCGTTGACCTCAGCAGTTTGGTTCCTTAGAAATTCACACACATTTTCTTCGAGGTAATTCATTCTGTTCGAACATAGTATATGTTCCAGTCCAGAATCCTGCTGCATATCGTCCTTAATGATATGGGCCTGTAATTAAGTGGATTACTCCTTATGCCTTTCTTGAATATTGGGTGACCTGTGCAACTTTCCAGTCTTTGGGTACGTATCTTTTGTCGAGCGACCGGTTGTATATGATTGGTAAGCATGGGGCTAATGTATCTGCATACTCCGAAAGGAACCTAACTGGTATACAGTCTGGACCAGAAGTCTTGCTTTTATTAAGTGATTTAAGTTGCTGCACTACTCGGAGAACATTTACTTCTACGTTACTCATGTTGGCAGCTGTTCGTGATTCGAATTCTGGATTATTTACTTCGTCTTCCTTTGTGAAGGCATTTCGCAAGGCTGTGTTTAGTAACTCTGATTTGGCAGCACTGTCTTCGATAGTATCTCCATTGCTATCGCGCAGAGAAGGCGTTAATTGTTTCTTGAAGCTAACATACTTCACATACGACCAGAATTTCTTTGGCTCCTCTGCCAGGTTTCGAGACAAAGTTTCCTTGTGGAAACTGTTATAAGCATCTCGCATTGAAGTCTGCGCTAAATTTCGAGATTCTGTAAAAGACAGACAATCTTGAGGAGTTTGCGACTGTTTGAAGTTGGCATGTTTGATTCTTTGTTGCTGCAACAGTGTACCGACCCGTTTTGAGTACCAAGGAGGATCAGCTCCGTCATTTGTTAATTTATTTGGTACAAAACACTCAATTGTTGCCGATACTATTTCTCTGAATTCAAGCCCCATCTGGACTACACTTATATCATTAATTTTGAAGGAGATGGCCTCTCAGGAAGGCGTCAAATGAATTTTTATCTGCTTTTTTGAATACGTATATTTTTCGTTTATTTTTGGAGGATTTGGAGGTTACAGTATTCACTCTTGCTACGACAACCCGTCGTTCAATAATCTCTGTATCCGTTTTGATTTCGTTATTAACTCAGGATTATTTGTTGCTAAGAGGTCAAGCGTGTTTTCACAACCGTTTACTATTCGCGAGAGCTCATGAACAAGTTGTTCGAAATAATTTTCAGAGAATGCGTTTAGCACAATTTCGGATGATATTTTATGCTTACCTCCGGAATTAAACGTGTATTTTCATCAACATATCGAGGATAAATTAAAATCTCCACCAACTACAATCGTATGAGTCGGGTGCGTGTTTGAAATCAAACTCAGGTTTTTCCTTGACCCTTTCATCAGCTGTATCATCTGAATTGGGAGGTCGGTAAAATGATCCAATTACCATTTTATTCCGGTTGCCAACAATGACCTCTACTCATACTAAATCACAGGAACTATCTACTTCAATTTCGCGACAGGCTAACTACTTCTAACAGCAACAAACACGCCACAGTCAACCGTGTTTAGCCTATCCTTTAGGAACACCGTTAGGTTATTCGCAAAAATTTCTGCTGAGCTTATGTCCGGCTTTAGCTAGCGTTCAGTGCCTATAACGATTTGAGCATCAGTGCTTTCTACTAGCGCTTGGAGCTCTGGTACTTTCCCAAAACAGCTACGACAATTTACAACTGTTATACCGATGGTTCCTGTATCTACGTTCTTCCTGTGTTTGTCCTGCACCCTTTGTGACTGAAGCCCTTCTTGTGTTTTCCCGAGACCCTCTAATCTAAGAAACCGCCAAGTCCATGCCCCTGCTACCTGTGTAGCCGCCTCCTGCGTATAGTGGACACCTGACCTATTCAGCGGAACCCGAAACCCCAACCACCCTTCGGCGCGATTCGAGGAATCTGCAGCATACACGATCGCAGAACCGACTGAGCCTCTGATTCAGACACTCCACTCGGCTCTGTACCAGAGGTCCGCAATCGGTCCTGTCGACTATGCTGCAAATGGTCAGCTCTGCTTTCGTCTTGCAAGCAAGACTGGCAGTCTTTACCACTTCTGTTAGCCGCTCGAAACCAGAGTGAATCTGTTACGATCCAAAGTGACACACATCATTGGTACCGACGTCAGCAACCACCTACAGTTGGCTACACCCTGTGCTCTTCATGGCATCCGGGAGGACTCGTTCCACATCTGTAATGACTCCACCCAGTATGCACACGGAGTGCTCGTTGATTTTCTTTCCCTTCTTGGCAGCCATGTCCCTAAGGGACCCCATAACGCGTCTAACGTTGGAGCTCCCAACTATCAATAATCTCATCCTCTGTGACTGTTCGCCGGCCGGAGGGGCCGAGCGGTTCCAGGCGCTTCAGTCTGGAACCGCGCGACCGCTACAGTCGCAGTTTCGAATCCTGCCTCGGGCATGGATGTGTGTGATGTCCTTAGGTTAGTTAGGTTTAAGTAGCTCTAAGTTCTAGGGTACTGATGACCTCAGATGTTAAGTCCCATAGTGCTCAGAGCCATTTGAACGTCTGTGACTGTTCGGATCTTGCAGGCTGATAGGCTTCGTCTGAAACAGGACAGGATACAGCATCTGGCTCAGTGACAGTGTCAGCCACAGACAGCGTCTGGAACCTGTTTGTCAGGCGAACCGGAGAGGCCTTACGTGCGGCCGCCTGGGAAGTCTTTCGCCGCCTGCTACGCCCCGAGGCGACCTCCCACTCAACCGCAAGTTAGGGGTCAACATTAGTGCGAGCAGTAACTGGGTTGAGGACCGATCGGAGGACTGGGACGTCCTGGACGTCCATTGGATCCCCACTGCCGGCCCACAGTAATGGTGCCCATTTACTGCAGCCTCAAGCTGTGTAACCGAAGCTGAGAGGAAGTTTTCGGTTAATATTATTGTTGCCCAACACACACGCAGAACTCAGCCAACAATGAAAGATACAATTAATAGGATACTTCGCCCACTACAGACACACATAGACATATAAACACACACACACACACACACACACACACACACACACACATACACACACACACACACACACACACACACACACACACACACACAGCTATCATTAAAAAAAAAAAAAAACTTCAATATATTTTGTTCTTGTCGAATGTTAATCTCCAAGGTCACGATCTCCACTGCATAGACGATACAAGAACTGTATTCGGTTATTCAGTCCAAACGACGAGTAATGTGTCGCTGTAATTTGCTTATTGAACGAGACGCATTCTCATTCTTCACGTGGCACATAGGAACTGGGTCAGACCTTCCCGTGGGACGCATCGATCATGCACTTGGGTTCTCACACGAAGTAACTTTCACTTTTGCCGAAGCTGAAGAAATGCTGACTTGGGGGGAGGGTGGAACTTTCGGAGCCGACGACGCGAAACAAGAGCGTGATAAAGTAACTGAGAGAACCGGCGGACGACGCACTCATCCTTCAAATACTTATATATCGGTTGTGGAGAAATAACTGAACATGCACTATAAAGATCTTCATGCTTTCCTCAAAAAACCTTCAGAAATGTTTTCCGTGTGTTTCATATCTCGTGATAATCAAGTGCGAAGTGGCGGCAGCAGTAATTCGGCAATGTAAAGATGTTTTACGAACGCAGCCAGTCTTAACACAATAAATATGTAATGACACAGCTGAGCTGGATTTGATTAATGGTTAACGTACTCTCGCAATTATTTACTGACAAATTCGAGTCTTTGACAAGCAACTGCAAGCACAGAAAAGTAAAATCTTCGGGAAGATACGTGGCAGCTGCTACTAAATTCATCGAATACCTTGACGAAGCGGAAGGAACGGCAGTGCTTATAAAGGGGACGCAACTCGCTACCAGAACAGTAGAGTCCATAGTTTGCCAGGGATCTACTGCCGAGGGCACATGGAATTTATTATGTACCCCAACGATGAAGCAGCGAGGTTAAGTGGCAGTGTTGTTAAAGATATATATGGGAGTAAGTAGCACCTTCTGCGGCGTCGCCAACAATACAGTGTATAGAAAAAACATTAAATAATTGCACTGGCTGTTGTACGAGACAGCAAAGAATAAATTTTTTCAAGAGGAAACCCCTAGTGCAAATTATAGGATAGTGCATGCGGGGCGTCGATGTTTGTTCGGATTGTGTTAGCTCTCATAATTGGTTTCGTAACTGAAGACTTGGCCATAGTAACTATGATCAAGAAAAATAACTTCCACGACACTTAATACGTTTTATTTGAATAAGTGTTATTGAGCCGTAACACTTGTGGTGCAGGATTTCTGTGAAAAAAAAATGGTTCAAATGGCTCTGAGCACTATGGGACTCAACTTCTGAGGTCATTAGTCCCCTAGAGCTTAGAACTAGTTAAACCTAACTAACCTAAGGACATCACACACATCCATGCCCGAGGCAGGATTCGAACCTGCGACCGTAGCGGTCTCGCGGTCCCAGACTGCAGCGCCTAGAACTGCACGGCCACTTCGGCCGGCTGTGGAAGTTGAGTTGGATGTTATGCAACAGTACGGTTTCAGACCGGGAAGATCAACAACGGACCTCATATTTGCGGTAAGGCAACTGCAGGAAAGGCACTATGAGTACGGGAAGGACTTAATCATGGCCTTTTTGGATATTGAGAAGGCGTATGACAGTATCTCTAGGGACAAGCTCTGGGATGTGCTGAACGCAAAAGGGATAGATGAAGAGATAACACGAAAAGTCAGAAAAATGTATGAGGGAAGTGAGAGTTGTGTGAAAGTGGGGAGGGAACGTACTGCATGGTTCAAGCTCGAAAATGGGCTGCGACAGGGAAGTGCACTTTCGCCTTTATTGTTTATTATTGTTATGGATGAAATCCTACAACAAGTATCAGATGCAACTGGAGATCATAAAATGAAAGCAGTGCTTTTTGCCGATGACCTGATGTTATGGGGAAATTGCGAGAAGGAGGTGCAAGAGCAGTTAGATGCATGGGAGGCAACGGCAGCACAATATGGAATGCATTTCTCTGCAAAGAAAAGTGAAATAATTGTCACAACAAGGAAGAAGAATAGGCCAAATGTGGATATAACTTGTGGAGGGGAAAAACTACAAGTGGTAGAGAACTTCAAGTACCTGGGAAGCGTGATTGAAAGTAAGGGGGGAAACGCAATGGAAATAAATGAAAGGTGCAGAAAAGCAGGGCAGTTCTACAAATGCATTAGGGGGCTTATTTGGAGCAAGGAGGTGCCACAGAAATCCAAGGGAATTATATACCGAACCTACTTTGTCCCCATATTGGCATACGGAAGTGAGACATGGGTAATGCACAAAAGCGACAAAAGTAGAATACAGGCTAGTGAAATGAAGTTCCAGAGGAGCAGGTTGGGTGTAACAAGACGAGACAGATTGCGAAATGTGTATGTGAGGGAAAGACTAAAGGAGGAACCAGTACAGGACAGGATCGAAAAATCAAGACTGCAGTGGTATGGACACATGAAGAGAATGGATGAGGGAAGAATTCCAAAGAGGATGTTTGATCTGCAACTGGAGGGGAAGAGGCCCAGAGGAAGACCAAGAGATAGATGGGTGAAGGGAGTGAAGGGATGTGTGATGAGAAGAGGAGAGAACTGGACGAAGGTGGAAGAGGGGGAATGGTGGAAAGACAGAACACGATGGAGAGGCTTGTGTTCCCGACAGACCCAGCCAGTGGCTGGAAACTGTCCAAGATGATGATGATGATATCGATATATCGGTATAAAAATGGCAGTGTCTAGTAGCGATATTTTTATATTGTACTTTTTTCGAAATTTTCGATAAATATTTGAAGTTGTTCTTTTGAAATTGTGGTAGAAAGTAATTTTACTTACACTGTGTGAAGGAGTCTTAATACTTTTTTAACTTTCATCATGTGCATTCTTTTTGACTGGGGGAAGCAGGTATAGAGGGCACAAAGAAGAAATCCGATTGTACTAGAGGGGGAGAGGGGAGTGTGAATGGAATAACAAGATACCCTGTGATTATTGCTGTAATATTACATGATAATCGTTTACTCTACGTAAGGCAGGACTTCCAAATACTATGTCAGTTATTTCACATTTCTTTTATGGTACCAGTTATCAAAAATGGTTGCCGGGTGTCTATATATTCTATAAGCCATTGTAAGGTGCGTGGCAGCTAGTCATTTCCCTTCGTGTTCCACTCGCAAATAAAGCGAGGGAGGAATGGCTGTCTATACGCCTCTGTTCAAATGGTTCAAATGGCTCTAAGCACTATGGGACTTAACGTCTGAGGTCATCAGTCCCCTAGACTTACAGCTACTTAAACCTAACTAACCTAAGGACAGCACACTCATCCATGCCCGAGGCAGGATTCGAACCTGCGACCGTAGCAGGCGCGTGGTTCCGGACCGAAGCGCCTAGAACCGCTCGTCCACAGAGGCCAGCTACGCCTCTGTACGAGCCCTAAGCTCTCTATGTACGTCGCCCTTACGCAAAACGTACGTTGGCGCTTGTATGATAGTTCTACAGTCATCTTCTAATGCCGGTTATCTATTTTTCCACAATAGCGTTCCTCAAAAGAACATCGCCTTCCGTCCGGGTATTCCCATTTGAGTTCCAAAAGCACCTCCATAATACTTACTTGTTGTTCGAACCCACCGGCAACAAATCTAGCAGCACGCTTCTGAGTTGGTTCGATGTCTTCCTTTAATCCGATCTGGTGGAGATTCCAAACACTTGAGCAGTATCCAAATTCCTAAAACTCCCAATAAAGCGAAATCGACCTTTCGTCTTCCCGACTTCAACCCTTACACGCTCGTTCCATTTCACATCGCTTTGGAACGATACGCCTAGATATTAAATCGACCTGACAGTGTCAATCAGCATAGTTGTAATCCTGTATGCGAACATTACGAGATTGTTTTTCGTTACCATCTGGATTAACTTACATTATTCCACATTCATCACACCAACAAGAAATTCTGTCTGTGTCATCTTGTATCCTCCTACAGTCATACAAGGCATCTTCCCATACACCACAGCTTCATCGGTAAACAGTCGCAGATTGCTGCTCATCCTGTCCATCAGATCACTTATGTTTTTAGAGAATAATAGCGTTTCTATCAGCTTTCCTTGGGGCACTTCTGACGATACCTTGGTCTCTGATGAACACTGGCCATCGAGGACAATGAACTGAGTCCTATTACTTAAGGAGTCTTCGAGCCACCCACGTTCTGAGATCCTAGTCTGTACCTTCGTTAACACTGTGCAGTACGACATCGTGTCAAACACTTTTCGGAAAGCTATGAGAGAGATAGCTGGGCGACAGGTTTGCGATAAATGCAAACGAAGTAAGGAGCCAATCTAGAGTAGTCTTCGTAAAACCGAATAGTTTTCAACTCTTTCGGTTGACTTTCTACGCCAGGGATGTCTGTTACTTTGTCCTCCATACGGAAGCATGTGCGATTGTCAAACGACGATATATTTGTACCATCCTCTTGCATGAACGATTTCTCAAACAAGACACTTAAAACTTCGTCTTTCCTTTTGCTATCTTCTACTGCCACAACCGAGTAGTCAACGAGGGACTGGTGACAGAGGCCTTAGACACGATTAGCGATTTCAGGTAGGATCTGAATTTTGTTGGGATCTCTGCTAGAGCCTTTGCCGAACTATGACGATTGTAGTTGTTGGATGCTTCGAGCATAGACCTTTTTACAGAAGCACGAATTTTTCCTAACTTTTGCCTGTCGTCATTTGCGCATTCTCTTGTGAACCCAGAGTGCAACAGTCTTTGCTTCCTCATATTTACCAGATTTTGTTATTAAACCACAGTGGCTCTTTTCCGTCCTTAATCCATTTACTCTGCATATACTTCTCGAGAGCGCGATTTGCAATCCATTAAACTTTGACCATAATTCCTATACTTCCATCATACTCTAAGTGGAATGCTAGCAATTGCTTTCTGCCCTTTCTGGCAAAAGTACTCAATTAGCCTTCTTAATTGATTTATTAACTTCGGTAATCATCGTCGCTATGATAACATCACGATCACTAGTCCTTGTCTCCATACACTTATACTGCGCGTTCGCTAGCGAATAAACTGCAAAAGACAGTGTTCGGAAAACGCGTTCAAACGTACTTCGCATGACTACCTGTCTGTACCGGCTGCAATGAACTCATCGAACTGCCAGTCTATGCTCTGTAGCCGGCCGCGGTGGTCTAGTGGTTCTAGGCGCGCAGTCCGGAACCGCGGGACTGCTACGGTCGCAAGTTCGAATCCTGCCTCGGGCATGGATGTGTGTGACGTCCTTAGGTTAGTTAAATTTAAGTAGTTCTAAGTTCTAGGGGACTGATGACCACGGAAGTTGAGTCCCATAGTGCTCAGAGCCATTTGAACCATCTATGCTCGGTAGGTTAATGTCGCCCTCAGCCAATATCGTACGCTCAAGGTATTTCACCTAGACCTGTTATAAGCGTCAAGATAATACCATAGTCACACTCACAGCCTTCAGAGACAATATTTTTGTAGATTGCAATGAACCTCCTCTCTTTTCAGTATTCATTCCATGATAAATATCTCAGAGCTTTCTACTTCGGGAACAGCCAGCTCTCGGTCCCGAGAATAATTTGAGCTTGACAAACTTCCTAGAGAGCAGTAAATTCGTGAACTTTGTTACAAATACTTCGACAGTTTACTGATGAAATTGACAGTCTGAACCTGGTCCGAAGCCGGCCGCTGTGGCCGAGCGGTTCTAGGCGCTTCAGTCTAGGGGACTAATGACCTCAGATGTTAAGTTCCATAGTGCTTAGAGCAATTTGAACCATTTGGACCTGGTCCGATTCCACTACCTGCGTCTTGACTGGCGAGTGTTCATCAGAGTACCTCAAACTACCGCGAATCATACAAAAAAACATGTTTAACCCACACGTACTCTGCTACCCGAGTACACACTTCCTTTAAGTGACGGACCCATGATCACCGAGACGAGCCCTACAGTTCTCCACCTGATAAGGCAAGCCTAGAACTCTGCAGCCAAGACTCACAAAGTCGACGAAGCCTTGCAATGAGACCATCCACTGGGCTCCAAATCACAGGACCTAGGTTAACTCTGGGAATAGTGCTGCAAATTGCGAGGTTTGCTTGCACCCCGCAAGCGAGACCAGCAGGCTTCATCGCTTCCGCTAGCCGCCCGTATGAACTGAGAATGGCCTCTGAACCTGAGCAACAGCCGTCACTGGTGCCGAAGTGAATCGCAACTTGCAGACGACTGTATCCTTCACTCTCGACAGCTCAGGCAAGGCCTCCTCCAGATCTCGGTTGAGGCCCCTCAGCAGACATACCGAGTGTATGTTGGCTTTCTTTCCGACCCTGAACGGCTTTCCTAAGAGGCTGCGTAGAGCACCTAACACTGGAGCTTCTGATAACTAGCACACTACTCCCCCGGCATGCCTGTTCGGACCGTGTTGAAGGAGTGACCACCTGTCCAATCACAGGGTGAATTGGCAAAGCCAGATGGCCATCCTCCAAATTAGCTCTCCGCCTCGAGCGACGCGAACATGTTACCATCACCACGCACATTATAGTGAGGTTGGATCTCCCGTTCCGTGTCCACTCGGAAGTGCCTCAGCAGTAGATCCAGTGGGCGACACAAGCGTCATCAGAGGTATCCCATTCGACGCGCCAGATGCTCCTCCATCGCTACGCCCCGAGGCTGATGCCTGAAGACGGCAGAGTGTAACCAAAAGTGTCCTTCAGTTGTTCCCAAACTGCGGCCAGCTCCTGCTGCCTCCGCACATAACATGCACACATTACATCAATTCCACGACTACTAAGAAAACACAGAAAGAACTAAGTACGTAACATGCTGCTTTGCATGTGTGTAGAAATTGGCAGTTTAAACCAGACCTGGCTGAAGCGAACGGTTGCTGGCTCTTTAAAACAAAAAAATGAACAAGAACTGCCCTACACACTGCCTGAGTTTAAAATTACAGAACGCGAGATTACGCCTCTTCAACACAAAAACATGCCAGAAATTCAAGAATTAAAATACTGAGAAAACACAGTAAGAGCTAAATACGTAATTTGCTGATCTGCAGGTGTGTGACAGGCGACAGATAGAACAACAGCTACAGCCATATCATCTGCAGAAAGTAAAGTCGATAGTAGTTTGATGTTGATGTTTGGTTTATGGGGCGCTCAACTGCATGGTCATGAGCGCCCATACAAAGTCCAGTTTGTACAAAGTCCAATTTTTTTACACTGTCCAATATAGCCACTGTCACGAATGACGATGATGAAATGATCAGGACAACACTAGCACCAAGTCCACGGCCAGAGAAAATCCCCAACCCGGCAGAAAATCGGACACGGGACTCCGTGATCCAGAGGCAGCAACGCTAGCCACTACAGCACGAGCTCAGGACTTCGATAGTAGTGTTTGACTATCTACGGCAAGCGCAGTTTGCAAAATGGTATTTATCGTGTTGGATATTCGAGCCCTAATTGGCGATTATGAAACCGTATACTTATTAACACCCAGTTACTGCTATAGCGAACTAGCGCCACAACCACAGATACACAAGAATCTGGTTAGAAGCAATCGACAGTGTGAACGTGTGGGATGGGATACTTTGTGTTCTTAATGCAAAAAGACCAACAGGACTAGTCTAGTTCATTTTTCTAAGAGGTATTTGTTCTGCCCTGTTAAGCGGAATTTCATGACGGATTTGTAAGTTTATGTGGCTGTAAAACTACGGAGCTCCAGCGCAGGACATTTAGGGTCCAAAAATGGTTCAAATGGCTCGGAGCACTATGCGACCTAACTTCTGAGGTCATCAGTCGCCTAGAACTTAGAACTAATTAAACCAAACTAACCTAAGGACATCACACACATCCATGCCCGAGGCAGGATTCGAACCTGCCACCGTAGCGGTCGCTCGGTTCCAGACTGTAGCGCCTAGAACCGCACGGCCACTCCGGCCGGCATTTAGGGTCCACCCTGCAGTGACATTAGTTAACAGAACATATGCACTAATGAGATGACTAAAGACGAGGTATTTTCATGGTACAAACACTGAAGAATACGTCAAAGACCTTCAGTAAACCTTTTCACGATATGATACAAAGCTTACATACCATAAGTTAACTGCTGACTACGGGAGACTAGATTATCTTTGCGGAACTTCTTTGATAGTTTCTCATGTAAACAGAAAGTGGAAAACGAAGTTGTCATTACAAAGCAAGAAAGTACAAAGCTCTGCAGTCTAGATGTTAAACAGTAGAATAATCATTGCACTATAATGTATGAGGTGTGTAAAACCAAACATCAGCCACAATGTAAACGTAATGTACATCGAAACTATTACGTATGAAGAGCCACATGATATGTGATTGTCATATCTGTCAGATAGTTCATTTTGAAAACCAGTCTAGCAGTAATGTTACTATAACCAAAATGTAACCAACCAGCCGGCCAGAGTGACCCAGCGGTGTTAGGCGCTACAGTCTGGAACCGCCTGACCGCTACGGTCGCAGGTTCGAATCCTGCCTTGGGCATGGATGTGTGTGATGTCCTCAGGTTAGTTAGGTTTAAGTAGTT
Organism: Schistocerca piceifrons; assembly: GCF_021461385.2. Lineage (NCBI taxonomy): Eukaryota > Metazoa > Arthropoda > Insecta > Orthoptera > Acrididae > Schistocerca > Schistocerca piceifrons. The sequence goes on along the minus strand of NC_060140.1, from coordinate 650,349,606 downwards.
CTAAGTTCTAGGGGACTGATGACCTCAGAAGTTAAGTCGCATAGTGCTCAGAGCTATGGAACCATGTTTCGACGAAATGGACGCATTACATACATACAATTTCCATATTTGAATTCATGCTTAGGTGCTGGTTAGCACTCCTCTCTCTCTCTCTCTCTCTCTCTCTCTCTCTCTCTCTTTTCTCTCTCTGTAGGAGAGGTAGGTTCATTGAATGATTGCTTTACCTTGCGGATGACAACTTACCCTGTCGGCTATTAATCTGTGGTTGGTGGTTGCTAACGATGTGGCGTCATGTGCCTTTCCAGATCGGCGTGTGGAAGTCGTGGCAGAAGGAGGGCCTCGACATCAAGGACATCGTGTGGCCGGGCAACAGCCACACGCCGCCGCAGGGCGTGCCCGAGAAGTTCCACCTGAAGATCACCTTCCTGGAAGAGCCGCCCTACATCAACCTGGCGCCGCCCGACCCCGTCACCGGCAAGTGCAGCATGAACCGCGGCGTGCTCTGCCGCGTCGCCAACGACGTCGACATGGCGGGGTGAGTACGATCGCCCTCCCCATTACCGCTGGCGTTTACAGGAGCGAGGGGCTCCCGAGAGCTCCAGCTGTGCCATGCTTTTCGTCTATAGGAGTGGTAGTCAACCTCATCCCTTCCGTCCACTAGTGGTAGCTACAGCTTTCATCGTGGGCGGTGTGGGTTTTAAAAAGTTTTCCTTACGTTCTGAAAAAAAATTGAGATTAAGTATTTGGTAACTAATTATAATAATACACTACTGGCCATTAAAATTGCTACACCACGAAGATGATGTGCTACAGACGCGAAATTTAACCGACAGGAAGAGGATCCTGTGATGTGGAAATGATCAGCTTTTCAAAGCATTCACACAAAGTTGGCGCTTGTGGCTACACCAACAACGTGCTGACATAAGGAAAATTTCCAAACGATTTCTCATACACAAACAGCAGTTGACCGGCGTTGCCTGGTGAAACGTTGTTGTGATGCCTCGTGCAAGGAGGAGAAATGCGTACCATCACGTTTCCGACTTTGATAAAGGTCGGATTGTAGCCTATCGCTATCGCGGTTTATCGTGTAGCGACATTGCTACTCGCGTTGGTCGAGATCCAATGTCTGTTAGCAGAATATGGAATCGGTGGGTTCAGGAGGGTAATACGGAACGCCGTGCTGGATCCCAACGGCTTCTTATCACTAGCAGTCGAGATGACAGGCATCTTATCCGCATGGCTGTAAAGGATCGTGCAGCCACGTCTCGATCCCTGAGTCAACAGATGGGGACGTTTGTAAGACAACAACCATCTGCACGAACAGTTCGACGACGTTTGCAACAGCATGGACTATCAGCTCGGAGACCATGGCTGCGGTTACCCTTGACGCTGCAACACAGACAGGAGAGCCTGCGATGGTGTACTCAACGACGAACCTGGGTGCACGAATGGCAAAACGTCATTTTTTCGGATGAATCTGGGTTGTGTTTACAGCATCATGATGGTCGCATCCGTGTTTGGCGACATCGCGGTGAACGCACATTGCAAGCGTGTATTCGTCACCGCCATACTGGCGTATCAAACGTGATGGTATGGGCTGCCATTGGTTACATATCTCGGTCACCTCTTGTTCGCATTGACGGCACTTTGAACAGTGGACATTACATTTCAGATGTGTTACTACCCGTGGCTGTACCCTTCATTTGATCCCAGCGAAACCCTACATTTCAGCAGGATAATGCACGAACGCATGTTGCAGGTCCTGTACGGGCCTTTCTGGATACAGAAAATGTTCGACTGCTGCCCTGGCCAGCACATTCTCCAGATCTCTCACCAATTGAAAACGTCTGGCCAATGGTGGCCGAGCAACTGGCTCCTCACAGTACGCCAGTCACTAGTCTTGATGAACTGTGGTATCGTGTTGAAGCTGCATGGGCAGCTGTACCTGTACACGCCATCCAAGCTCTGTTTGACTCAATGCCCAGGAGTATCAAGACCGTTATTACGGCCAGAGGTGGTTGTTTTGGGTACTGATTTCTCAGGATCTATGCACCCAAATTGCTTGAAAATGTAATAACATGTCAGTTCTATAATAATACATTGTCCAATCTGCGTTTCTTCTTGGTGTAGCAATTTTAATGGCCAGTAGCGTAATTACTTACCAAATACTTTAATGAAATTACTTATCTAGTCTACAGGGTGTTCCGAAACTATTCGTTCAAATTAATACAAGAGATAGAAAACATCAAAACACATATGTTTGGCGGCAGTTTATGATGCTAGGAACGATTTAAACAAAAGGAAGTTTACCATGCTAATTACAGCAATGTAATTCACAAAAGCAGCTCCAACGCGCAGTCATTGGCCTGTATGCACGCAGAACATCATCGGACCTTTGATTGTCGTGAACATTGATTGGCATGTCCACAATGGTACCAGCAGCGACGGTAGTTCTAGTTACAAGATATTCTTCTTTATTTTCACAGCGGTTTCATACGTCAGCTGCGTGAAATTCCCCTAGAGAGACAAACTGAGACACAGGAGGTCAGATGACCTGGATGGCCAGGCCACAAGGCCCCTTCCGCCGATCTGGCTCTGAGATGATTCCTCACGAAGATACTGAAATGGGCTGGCGCCCCATCGTGCTGGAACTACATCCTTCGCCTAACATTCAGAGGTAAATCCTCCAGCAGTTCTGTTCCACGAAGCTGTGATATCTCCACCTGTTGAGGTGGAATGGAAGAACGTACGGTGCTATCAACACACCGCCGAGAATGGCGCCCACAGATTAATAAAGAATCTCTGGTGATGAGAACGAGGTCGAGTACCTTGTAGCTTCACCAGTGTCCAAACATGCGAATTGTGGATATTTGAATGTCAGTACACTTTCCCTGTCAGTGACACCGACGCAATGGCTTACGTCAGCACCTTTAATAAAAGTACCCTAACATTTTTATACTAAGGTGATTAAACTATTCCATATTATACTTCAGTACCTGTAGATTATTATCACTAACTCCCATCAATTTTCATTCATTGCTGCTCAGCTTAAAAAATAAGAATAGCTTAGAGTGGCCACCTTACCCGCATCCCCCCTTTCTACATCGATGAGCAGTATTTAAGTACAATCAATTAGAAACTGTAGTAACAGACGTGGAACGATCTTCTTCAGTGTGCAGACAATGAATTGGATTAATTGAATAACCACGTGGCTGTGCGTCGGTTATCTTGCACCAGCCATATGATGCCGGCTTTGGAGACACAGGGGTGCAAGAATAAGATGATACGTTATAATCATCTGAACTTCTTACTTATTTACTGACACAACATGGTATTACGCACTCGCAAGTGGAATACGTGGAGCAAAATCACGCGAACAGAGCTTACAGCATGGAACTCATCTGCAATGCAAGGCATGTCGCGTAATACGGTTGGGACGGTGATGAGGAGAAGAAGGATGGCGGCCCGGCAGGCGAATGCGTTGCTTAAGATGCGACGACACGGCCGGCGAGCGTGTGTCGCGGCCTGGAGGCAGCAGCGGCGGCGGCGGCGGCGGCAGCCACCGCCCCCACACCCGGCCGCCGCCCCCACACCCGGCCGCCGCCGCCACAGCCGCGGCACGCTCGGGGCTCCTGGACCGCTGCCGACGCCACATCGACCCGGCCGGGAGCGCCCGCTATGCAGGTGGCCCCTGCCCCATCCCGTAATGGGGCATCGCTCGCGAGGTTGGTCGCCATAAGCCATTCCTCCCTCTCCAGCACAAGTCGTGGCGCCGCTTCCCACGGGCTTGCGGCGGGCCGCTTCAACCCTTCAGCGTCGCGGATCGTCTTTGTCTTGTGGTGGAAAACAGAATTCCATCACGTATACTCCTGGAAATAAGAAAGCCAATATTCTAGTGTTTGCCGTTGCCAGTTTTCAACTGCGATATGCGAAAGGCTGGTGCCGATACCGAAGCCACGAGGGGCGTTCAATTAAGTAATGCAATACATATTTTTCGCACCAATGTCGGTTGAAAAAATTTTGAATTTCTTGTGGAACGTCGTTAAGTAGCCCTGCTTTAGCCGGTATAGTTTCATTAAGTTCCGATAGATGGCGGCACTATATTTACCCTTAAAAGCGGCGTCCGTAGCTGAGATGCATTCCAAGCAGAGAGCTGTCTTCGAACTTCTTTGGTAGAAAACCAGAGCATGGCAATATTCGTAGCTGCTTGCAGAATGTCTACGGAGACACAGCAGTGAACAAAAGCACAGTGAGCCGTTGGACGAGGCGTCTCACATAGTGTGGACACTTTCATTCGAGATGATCGGCGGAGCACAATCAAACATCTCGCTGAACAACTGGACGTCTGTGTTGGTGGGCTGACACCCTCGTCTACCAGCTGGGATACTCAAAGGTGTGTGCTCCCTGGGTTTCTCTCTGCCTAACAGGAGTCCATAAGTGGTAACGAAGGATCATCTTTGCGGAACTGCTTGCACGTTACGGGACTGATCGCGGCACTTTTTTGTAGAATGCTATCACAAGCGATGAAACATGGTACATCACTTCGAATCTGAAACAAAACGGCAATCTGTGGAGTGCACCACACCGCCTCTCCTCCGTAAAAAAAGTTCAGAGCTGCAACCTCGGCCATTAATGTCATAGCGACGGTGTTCTGTCGACTCTGAAAGAGTTATTCCACTTGATGACCTCTCTAATGGTGCAATGACCAATTCTGAAGGGAATTGTGCAGCCGTCAGGAAACTGAAGAAAGGACTTCAGCGTGTTCGTCGCGACAAAAATGAACTTTTCCCTCTCCGTGACAACGCAAGGACTCATACAGTTCTGCAGACCCGGGACGAGCTCATAAAACTTCACCGGACTGTTATTTCTCATTAACCCTACATCCCGGACCTCGAACCTTCCGACTTCCATCTGTTTGTCTCACTACATGGCTAAGAGTACGTGGATGATGGGGACATTGTTGATGCAGCAAGATCTTGGTTCAGACGTCAACCAGTAGAGTGGTATCCTGCGGGCATACAGAACTTCCCTGTAAGGTGGCGTAAGGCCGTCGCATTGAACGGAGGTTCCGCGGAAAAAATGATTTCGTAGTCAAAAGAAATGGGAATAGTTTGGTGTATTGGAATCCTGAATAAAACTAACCTGCTTTCAGAAAAAAATATTTCTTTACTTACTGTACGGCCCTGGTACATAACTTCAATAGTAATCGTATATTGCCGGCCGCGGTGGCCGAGCGGTTCTAGGCACTTCAGTCTGGAACCGCGCGACTGCTACGGTCGCGGGTTCGAATCCTGCCTCGGGCATGGATGTGTGTGATGTCCTTAGGTAAGTTAGGTTTAAGTAGCTCTAAGTTCTAGGGGACTGATGACCTCAGATGTTAAGTCCCATAGTGCTCAGAGCCATTTGAACCAATCGTCTATTATAGAGAGCTGCACCTGCCACAGCGACGTATATAAAATAGCATTACGCGATTGGGCGTCGTAGAAGCGTGAAGAAGATGCGCCAATCCAATTTTAAATGTCAGAGCTCTTCTTGCCTGTTGTGGCCTTTGGGTAATCATATTATTGCTTGTTTCAAGTTTCTGATGAGTGTAGCGGAATTTCGACTGATGGATATTTCTGCTCGAAAATTACGGGAACGAAAAATAATGAAATTATATTCACGAATAAAATCGTTTACATCTTGAGCGCCTTATTCTTTACCTAGTCGAGTGGGATCCATGTATGCACAGCGAATTGCTTTACTTCTTGTGCACACCTGATCTCATCGGTTTTCGATTGATTCCCTGGTGATAAATGGTGTTTCATGGTCCTATTTAACCCATTATATAGCAGATTTTTAAATTTATTAGGACGATGTATTGCCCGTTTTAGTTCCCTCGTAATTGGGATTTCCTGACTATGGTGGAGTAGGGAAACGGATTTATTTTTATTAATTTTAAATGCTAAAGGATGTTGTTTCTGATGAATTAAGTCTTTCCAGTGGCTAAAATATTACTTCGTTTTATGTAAATCAATGTAAATGTACCAGTATACGGTTTACGAAAGTGAGTTGACGAAGCATTACTGGCGGTCTTCCCTCATTCGCGATAAAACTATCAAAACGGCCGAGCGCGTACCATCCAGTACCTCCAGGTCTCGTGCAGCCCACGGCACACCCGAAGATGTCTGTCATCTGCTGACAAAATACTAAGTTATAAAAAAGGCCACTGCCAACTGTACGTAGCCACAAGTTGACTGAGAGTAACGCTTCCACATAAAAAGCATTATGACTGTCACTGATCCTACAACGGTTTTTGGAAATGGGTGTTGCTTAAGACCAATGCCTTAAATAAGAAAACAAAGATTACGCTATAATACAACCTCAAGAAAGACGCAGTCATTATCTTATAGGAAATACATTTGAAGATTTTCCAGGGGTAAATAAAAGGCTCAGTTTGTCACTGAAAGAAAGCACCTATATCATTGAAACAGTTGTTTATAACACCAGCACGACTTGGTAGATTAATTAGAAATCAACATCAGTTCGAACAAACAAATTGCCTTTTTCCCTTAGCTTTCAAAACGATAAACCCAACAGTTGGAAAGGGAGGGGGGGGGGGGGGGGGGAAGTGTAGTTTTACCGGATGTGTAACAGCACAGAATGAAACAAAAATAAAGATACAGATTATTCCCTAACCTTGAATGTGTCAAGATTTGTCTTGCAGTCAGCAACACTAAAGCACCTGTTTCGGTGTTAGTCAAATCACTCAAAACATTCGTCTGACAATACGGAATGAAGAATATTTTTTAGACAATTTTCAGTACTTTAGACACTTTGGATTGCTCCAGCAATATTATTCATGAAGAAATTTTTAATAGAAGACCAAAGGATTTAAAATGTCGCCACCCAGCGTTGCTGTTGTTGAGATTGGTTTGCTACAGCTCTCCACACTACTGTGTCCTGCGTCAGCCTCTTCATCTTCCAACAGCTGCTGCAACCTGCATCCGTTTGAAACTACTTACTGTATTCAAGCCTTGATCTCCCTCTACAATTTTTGTGCCCCCACCCCCACTTCCCACCAATATTAAATTGATGATTCCTTGACCACATTCCAGAAGCTTCTTTCTTGTCCGAACTGCTTATCGTGTACGTTTCACTTTCGTACAAGGCTACACTCCAGACAGAAACCTCCAGAAAAGATTTGCTAAAATCTAAATTTTTATTCGTTGTTAAGAAATGCCTCTTTTCTTATTGTTGCCAATATTTATTTTATATCCATTCTACTTCAGCCATCATTAGTTATTTTACCATTCAAATAGCAAGACTCGTCTGCTGCTTCTAGAGTCTCATATCTTAATCTAATTTCCTCAGCATCGCCTAATACCGTAAAAAAGAATTTCCATGAAAAAAATTGTTGCACGTTACTGTAGATCCATTTCTTAAGTGGATTAAATTTTCAACAAAATTATGTGGCCCTTTGCGTACTACCATACGCCGTACTACCGTACTACCAGTATCTTGAATTATTCACGAAAAAAACTCTCTGCAAGTCTTTAGGTATACAAGTCAGTAGTACAAATCTCCGTAGAATCAGCTGACTGTGCAGACAGTTCCATATCAGACGCCAGTACTCAATGTGGACCAACGGCTATGCCTTCATAATGTGGGAGTTCTCACATCAAATATATGCGACAGAATGCCTTACCAAAGATTTTGAATATAATAAAAGGTGCTCTGTTTTAGTATATTAGCTTTATATTTACATTATCATTTTACTTATGACGGCTTTTAGTAAAGGATGACTTTTTCAGATAACTATTTTGCTATTTATATTATCCTGAAAATGGTTTAAATGGCTCTGAGCACTATGGGACTTAACATCTGAGGTCATCAGTCCCCTAGAACTTAGAACTACTTAAACCTAATTAACCTAAGGACATCACACGTATCCATGCCCGAGGTACGATTCGAACCTGCGGCCGTAGCGGTCGCGCGGTTCCAGACTGAATCGCCTAGAACCGCTCGGCCACAGCGGTCGGCATTTTATCCTATCCTCCTGTCTCACAGTATAGCTATAATTGTTAAATACGAAAAATGTGTATCGAAAACTGCAATTATCGATTTGTGTAAATAAAACACACAGGTTGATTGAGCTTCCCCTAATATTTACCTTCAAAAAACATGCGCGAGATTTTCATATTCTGTCGCTCACTACTCGCAAAGAGTAGCACTACAGAAAAAATGAATAGGACCTTTTTGTAGGAAATTTAATTTGATTAAATTTTGCACTAGGTTGCATTTTCGCTAGAGGCCATGATTTTCGAGTTATTCAAGAAAAAGTGACCTTAAAATTCCCCCCCCCCCCCCCTCCTGCTCCTCACACACTCTTCCTCAACCGAACTGGCCTTGTTGCGCCACCGGCTTAGTCGAGTACTTACAAATTGTAAAATTAAAGCTGAGAAAATTTTACCTAACAATATTGTGAATTTTAACAGCATAATATAAACACTTACACCGTTGTATTCATCAGGCGTTTTGACTACTAAACTACTGTGCCTGTAAGGGTTAAATTTGGATAGAGCTGTCAACGTAATTAGTTTTAGCGTAACGTTTACAAAAATCGTTTTTTTCATTCCTTACCCACTCCGGCACGTTTATTGTAGTAATTTTAACGAAGCTGCCGACTACGCTGGTGGTGTAATAGTCCACTCAATAGAGACCGAGAAAGGTTAAATGTCGGGAACAGTTCGTATACTCGGGAATTTTTTTACAGGCTAGGTAGGAGTGCTGCGAACAACATAATAGAAATCTTGACTGGTGAGGGATGAGTGTGGGGTGTATGTGCTTTTGAATGCCCTTTTGTTCTTTTTTCTTGAATAGCTCGAAAACTGTGGCCTGCAGCAAAAACGTATCCAAGTACCAAATTTAGCTACATGAAGTTTCCTACAAAAAGTTCTTCATTTTTTTCTGTAGCACTAATAGTTTGCACGTATCTGGCGAGAGAGTACGAAAATCTCGCACATGTTTTATCAAGGTCAACTGCAACATTGTGGGTTGCATAAAATGACAACTGTAGGGGCCGCTGAATCACCCTGTATACAGCTCGCAAACCGTGGCCTGCAGCGAAAACGTATCCAAGTACCAAATTTAGCTACATGAAGTTTCCTACAAAAAGTTCTTCATTTTTTTCTGTAGCACTAATAGTTTGCACGTATCTGGCGAGAGAGTACGAAAATCTCGCACATGTTTTATCAAGGTCAACTGCAACATTGTGGGTTGCATAAAATGACAACTGTAGTGGCCGCTGAATCACCCTGTATACAGCTCGCAAACCGTGGCCTGCAGCAAAAACGTATCCAAGTACCAAATTTAGCTACATGAAGTTTCCTACAAAAAGTTCTTCATTTTTTTCTGTAGCACTAATAGTTTGCACGTATCTGGCGAGAGAGTACGAAAATCTCGCACATGTTTTATCAAGGTCAACTGCAACATTGTGGGTTGCATAAAATGACAACTGTAGGGGCCGCTGAATCACCCTGTATACAGCCCGCAAACCGTGGCCTGCAGCAAAAACGTATCCAAGTACCAAATTTAGCTACATGAAGTTTCCTACAAAAAGTTCTTTATTTTTTCGGTGGCACTAATAGTTTGCAAGTATCTGGTGAGAGAGTACGGCCGGCCGGAGTGGCCGAACGGTTCTAGGCGCTTCAGTCTGGAGCCGCGCGACCCCTACAGTCGCAGGTTCGAATTCGAATCCTGCCTCGGGTATGGATGTGTGTGATGTCCTTAGGTTAGTTATGTCTAAGTAGTTCTAAGTTCTAGGGGACTGATGGAAGTTAAGTCCCATAGTGCTCAGAGCCATTTGAACCATTTTTGAGAGAGTACGAGAATCCCGCACATGCTTTATCAAGGTCAACTACAACATTGTGGGTTGCATAAAAAGACAACAGTAGGGGCTGCTGAATCACCCTGTATACAAAATTCGGTCTCTTGTAAGATCAGTATCTAAAATAGCAATATTTATGTTATCCGGTTTTCCGACTGCACTGACAATATGAACAGACCACTGCATTAAACGACACACAACAGTCCAAAAGCATATTTCCCATCCAAAAAAAATTTGTCTTCCAAATAATGTGAATCTGAGTAACAAATGGCCCTGAGCACTATGGGACTTAACATCTACGGTCATCAGTCCCCTAGAACTTAGAACTACTTAAACCTAACTAACCTAAGGACATCACACAACACCCAGTCATCACGAGGCAGAGAAAATCCCGGACCCCGCCGGGAATCGAACACGGGAACCCCGGCGTGGGAAGCAAGAACGCTACCGCACGACCACGGGCTGAGGACTATCTGAGTAACAATCGTGTAGCCTAGTAGTTCGTCTAATCTGCAGAAAAATAGTCATTATAACTTTTCCTTACGATATCCTTCTATCGAACTTGTACGTAATGTAACAATTTAAAAATAATTTTGTTTGTAGCGGGAAACAAACCGACTCTTTCCATCGACACTGAGCGTAACGTGAAATACGTGATTGACACTATGTGGGCTAATTCCAGTTACAACGTGCAAAAACGAAATAACATACATCTGCTGAAACACCAGACGACTCTTAGGAGAGACACCCTGCATAAACTGATATGATTCCATTAATTAAAAATTTCTTTTCTCAACACTTTTACAGTTTCGAGAAGAGCATCGCGTGCAGACGGTATGTCATGTCGACCTCTGCGTAAAATTATACGAAGCCCAAGTGGATGACCATAAAATTGTTTCAAAGTTGGTGAGGTATGATTATGTTCGCTCAAAAAGCATGTTGGACGTTTTTCGTTTGTAAGCTAATAATTCGTTGCATTGTTAAAAATCTTATTTCGAAACACTATAACACAAAAAGTAAAACAACGTACCTACCTCTAAAGGAAGGAGCACCATACATACATGGCACATAGTACAGGGCGCAATTTTATAGAGCACATGCGGGTAGAGGCGTATAACATAGTCACTCGGATATCAGCAGTAGTGGATACTGATGAAAAGTGAGATAATCACATTTCATAAAACAGGCTTCCAATGTTTAAAATTTGCAGAATTTAAAACAATTTTTCATCGAACTTATTTTATTATACAACCTTTTTCGATTTATCAGGTACGGCTGTCTTTCTAAACTACTGTATAGAAGTTTATGTTTTATGTACAGAGTGGATGCAGAATAAAAGTAACCCATAAAACATTTCGTACGCTTTAAGATTTGTTACCCATGCATACCTGGATCAGATGATGTAAGTTGGATCGCCATATGTACGAAAATGTCCAGGCCAATTTTATTTTCCCCATTCTGCACTAGTATACAAAAACAGCCATAGCTGTTGATGGTGATACAGATTGAAAGAGGATATAAAATAAAATAAAAAATGTGTTCAGAGACTGAATTCAAGAAGTGTGAATATTAGCTTCTGTGAAGTCTATATCTTTGTTATTCTAAGAGAAGTGCTGTTGGTGGACTGAAAAGGAGCTCCTTCCCTACAGAACTAGTCCATTCATCATTTGTTAGCTTGAGGAAAGCGACCACAGCATCTCAGCGTCTTACCGTACGAGAAGTAGCAAGAAGTACATATGTCTTTTTTTATGTTTTATTTAAAAAATGCCTGTAACGTCTGTTTACAAACGCGAACAAATAAAGCCTGGAAAATATAGAAATAGAAAAGAAATAAAACAAAGAAGTTAAAAAAATTACCATAGTGAATCCTGGGAAAGATACATTGCTAATGTTGAACTTGACAATCTCGGAAGACAGAACATAGCATTTAAGCGTATGACGCATGTCAATAAAAGGGAGAAAGATACTACAGATACTAATATAATAAGAGATAATCAATGGATACATGGTTACAGAAATTTTTGGTCTGATGAAGATAATGAAGAAAGTTATTCTATAAAAAGTGATAGTAACTCTGCAGATAAAATGTACGTATAAGAATTATGATTACGTAACAAAAAACAAAAAGCTACTGGCCTGAATGACATTAATGCTGACTTAATCAAATATACAGGAATAATATTAGAATTTCGCTTCCTCCATTTTTTTAATATATGTTGGAAGAACAGTTCCTTACCTGAAGAATGGAACATAGTTAAAATTATTTCTGCCTTTAAAAAACCGAATAGGAAAGACACAGTAAACTATAAAGGAATAAGTTTACTTAACGCAGGATATAACATTTATGGGAAAATTCTTACTCGAAGGTTACAAGTTATTGCTAATGTAATAATCTCAGAAGAACAATTAGGCTTCAGAAAGTGGTGTTCATGTAATGGTAACATATTTACAATAAGAAAAAATATTTAAAAACGCCGGGAATTTGACTTAGAAACGCATTTATAATTTACTGATTATGAGAAATCTTTTGATAAGGAAAATTAAAATATTGTAAATAAAGGGTTTTACTAAACACCTTGCTAACACCATAAAGGGTCTACTTGTAAATACAACATTAGTATTAATTCCATGTTCGAAAACGTCAGATGAAAGTTTATTATATCAAGGTGTTCGACAAGGGTGCACACTTTATTTAATTTATATGTGACGACTTAGCTATGAAGTGGAAACATGAAACACAGTCAGGAATTACAGTAGGATCTAGTATACCATTAAATACAATTTTTTATTCTATATAATTATACAGTAAACAGAAGATAATTTACAAAGAGCAGTATACAGGCTGAGCCAAAATGCAGTATATTACATCTTAGGTACGAGGGCTGGAAATTTGATAGTGGCAACTATTTATTTACAGCTCGTGGTAAATAGATACGTGTTTCAAAGTTTACTAACCTTCAAAGTAGTCACCAGCATCGTATACAACCCGTTGCCAGCGATGTGGAAATCGTAGGACACTCTTAGCAGTGCCAGTTGAGTTGACAGTTCGAGCGGCGCGGTCTATTGCCCGACGAATTTGTAGCAGTTCTGAAGCGAATGCCGTGAAGTGTCTCCTTCAGTTTAGAAATCGAGTTGACCTCATGAGGGCTTAAGTCAGGGGAGTGTAGTAGGTGGTATAGCACTTAGCAGCCCCATCAGTCAAACAAATCAGTAACAGCTTGCACTGTACGTGCTTGAGCATTGTCTTGCAAATGATGGTCAGGTCCTGCAGAAAGTGTCATCACTTCTGTCTCTATGCTGTTCATTTTTGGAACATAACCTACGACCAGCTTAGAGACAGAACTGATGACACTTTCTGCAGGAACTGACCGTCATTTTGCAGGACAATGCTCAAGCACGAACAGTGCAAGCTTTTATTTGTCTGACGGGTGGGGCTGCCAAGTGCTATACCACATACTGCACTCCCCTGACTTAAGCCCTCGTGAGTTCAATTCGGTTTCTAAACTCCAAGAAACACTTCACGGCATTCGATTCAGAACTGCTAGAAATTCGTCAGGCAATAGACCACGCCGCTCGAACTGTCAACACAACTGGCACTGCTAAGAGTATCCTAAGACTTCCCCATCGCTGGCAACAGGTTATACACAGTGCTGGTGACTACTCTGAAGGTCAGTAAAATTTTGAAACACGTATCTATTTTATACGAGCTGTGAATAAATAGTTGCCGCTATTAAAGTTCCAACCCTCGCATGTTTGCAAATGAGGCCAAGATAACGGCTTTCAAAGGGAAGAATCCAACCGGATGGAAAATAATAACAAATGAGAAAATGTTAGATCAAGTGTCCCAATTAAAGTATCTAGTGTGTGACATTAGCTTCAGTACGACGAAGACATTGAAAACAAGGTTAATAAATATCCGCTGAGCAGTTGCTAGAGTTTTGTGAAGAAAAACAAGAAAGGAAACACAAACTAAATTCTTTAAAGTTATAGCTGTACCTACTATAATGAACTGTTCCGAATCATAGATGGCAAAAAAAAGAAAAATCACGTATACATGCTGCAGAGATGACGTTCATGAAGCTGTAATAAAATGGATAAAATAAGGAATGATAAAGTGAGATCAGCTTTCAAAAAAATGGCTCTGAGCACTATGGGACTCTACTGCTGAGGTCATTAGTCCCTTAGAACTTAGAACTAGTTAAAACTAACTAACCTAAGGACATCACACACATCCATGCCCGAGGCAGGATTCGAACCTGCGACCGTAGCGGTCTCGCGGTTCCAGACTGCAGCACCAGAACCGCGCGGCCACTTCGGCCGGCAGATCAGCTTTAAAATTCTTTTCCGTTAATGACAAGATAGAAGAGAATAAAATGAAATGGAAAGATCATGTTGATCGAATGCTAGATCGCCAGAAAAATTATGAATTATCGGCCGGCAGGAAAGGAAGTACTTAACTGACCTCATAAGAAATGTATACGTGGATGGATGGATGATTGAGGCTGTAACTGGTGATTACAACACCTAATCCTTTGAAGGAGATGATTAAGATGATCATGATATTTTAAGGATTTTTGAGGAGCAGTTTCTCATAGCAAACCTCGGGGCCTCTCTTCTTGCATATTTGTGTGTAACGAACAGAGTATCAACCCCAGAATGCTGCCGTCAGAGGTCCCGTTGTCTGATAGATGGGCAGCCTCGAACAAGTCAGTTTGCCGTCTGCGTTGCCTGTCATGATATCCAAGACCATCTATCACCCTGCATACAGGAAACACGTGAAACGGGGCTAATAATGTCCGCTCTGATACTATGCGATGTGTTCTTCACTGGAGGCAGTGATCTACTGCGTCATTAACGTAGCTGGCCATTAATTTCCAGACTGTCAGAGAAGCTATTCTTCAAGCTGATGATCGCATGCCACATCGGATGATAGCGCCACAGCCGGATACTCTTCCTGATAGTTTAGTATCGTCAGGGAGGTGTTGCATGCAACACAAATAGTATAACCCAATGGACGCCATCTACATTTTCACTCATGGATAATAAAATCTCAGGCGATAACAATTTTATGTCGCGAATGCTGTTAATACAGAAAGTGAATAACGTACTTTTTACACGTTTTATTGCATGTAATGTTTAATGTATATAACATTAGAATAATATTCTAACTACCGGCAAACGGCAACGCCAGAGGCTCTAGAGGTCTCAAAGATATTAGTTGTGCGCACCAGTTGTCTCCATCAACTGTTTTGAGCTTTTAGGTACTGTGAGCGCGATAATATTCAAAAGCCACACATAATAGAAAACTTCCCATAATAATTAACTACTGAATTTAGCATCTATGATTCAACTCATACAGTCAGAATGTGTGAAAATTATATGTGTGTTATATTTGATAACTACTTTCTTTGCCAGAATCAGTGCATGCTGCTCGCAGTGTTTTCAGTAGAAGCAGTTCTGTGTGTAGTCATGATGAAAATGAAGTGAAGTATTTATTCCAACAAGCATTTTCGTTTTATCCTTTGTATGGTCTCAAAGGCAGTAATTAACGAGATAATTAGCAGCAAGCATTGTATCATCGCTGAGACAACGTGGATTTGAGCCAGTAAACCGTAATTTTTTTCTTTTGTGTGAAAATTTGGTAGCAATTGCCAGATAGCATTATAAGAGAAACATAATTTAGTCAGTTGCAAAATATACTTCAAAATCGATATCAGGCCAAAGGGGAACGGCAGAACTGGGCGAATTGTGTGCAGTATATTTTTGCCTACCTTGTTTGCTCAGAACAGATCAAGATATGTAATGACCAAATGCCGCTGAACACTAAGAAACTCTATGACACAAACAGTTCTGGAAATCATAAATTAAATATGTTATAAAAAGTATCAGCAAGAACATCAACCAAATTCTGACAAAAAAAATATTGAAGCAAGCAGCCGCTACTTAAGGCTGCACTGTAAGTGGTGAATGCTGTGACACAATGAAAACGACTCAACCAATCACATTACTTCGAAATCAACTGACGCCTTATATATCTCACTGTAACGGTAAGATCCCGACAACAATCTTTGGTCACATCGCTGACACATTGCTCTATCGAACTGCTCGGTGCATGTAGTTAAGCGAAAGTACGGCAGACTCTATAGTTAGGCCGGACGTTAAAATCACGGAAAAGTTTCCGAAGAAGGACGTCTCTGAAAAACATACTGACTACGACAACAACGCTGTAAAAAGGTTCTTTTTTAGATCATTCAAAAATTCAAGAGAAGTGCTCGAAGGCGAGAAGTATCCTACAGTTTAGTTTGTTTCGTCATGGACACATAAACTGAAAAGTCATCATAACGCGTAGCTCAACTATACATAAGGAAGGGAGATTAAGGTCTAACGTCCCGTCGACGTCGAGATCATTGAAGACGGAGCAAAGTATCGGAATGTTTCAGAGATGGGAAAAGAAACCAGCCATGCCATTTCAATAGAATCATCCAGGAATTTGCCTGGACTGATTTAAGGAAATCGCGGGAAACCTAAATCCACGGCCATTGTCACAGTCAGTAAAATTCTTTTGGGTTTGAGGCCGTATTGTCAACAATAAAATTCCGACGTTTGGGTGGCTATTGCCACACGCCTTCCTCAGGGCGTATTGCAAACTGCAGTTAGCAATACACCCTGAGGAAGGCGTCTGGCAATAGACGCCGAAACGTCGGAATTTTATAGTCGACAATGCGGCCCAAAACCCAGCAGAATTTTATTGACTCTAAATCTGAATGGCCGGACGCGAATTTGAACCGTCGTCTTCCCGAATTCGATCCACTTGCTAAACACTGCGCCACTTCACGCGGTGACGATACAGAGGTATGTTTAAACTATTATAGACGCAGTTTTCTTGTTTAATACCCGCTCTGGGTCTAGAAAATAAAATCATTTCTGTGGCTGCCGTTCTGATGAGACATTAAATATGTGCCTCAAATTTATGATGAAATATCAGTTTCTGGTAAGCTACAACAAAATTATACTCAATCTACAGTTGAGGTTGAAGTGTGTTTAACCCGAATCGATAGTGGTGACGACGACAGTCCGCTTGAGAGGTGGAAGTATAACGGTAGTCTCTTTCGCACGCTATCTCATTTAGATAGAAGAATGTTTTGTGTTCCAGCCTCAACTCAGCCTAAAGACAGGAATGTCAGTTGCCAGGAATTCTTATCTCGGACAGACGCAGCAGATGTGATCCGAAATGAGTCGATGATATACTGACAATTCGTAGTAAGTACAACGATAAAACAGAATAATTTGGAGACAATTTTATTCCTGTTAGATGTCTTCACATACGTAAATTTGAATCTAAGAAGCAGATGGTGTTGTAAAAAGAACTGCAGTGGGATCTTTCGCTCTGAGATTGATTACGTTGCATAAGGTAATAGATATCATTGTGTGAAACTTTTAACGGTTTCCACATTCTCGTTCTTCATCACTACTTTACAGTTCATAATCAAGTGCCTGGTAGAGGGTACATCGAACCAATTACAAGCTGTTTCTCAACCGTTCCGCTACTGCGAGGGGAAAAAAAACTACTTAAATCTTTCAATGCGAGCTCTGATTTCTCTTATTTTATTATGAAGATCATTTCTACCTACAATATATAGGTGGGCTCCAAAAAAATATTTTCGCATTCGGAGGAGAAAGTTGGTGATTGAAATTTCATGACAAGATCCTGCCTCGCAACCAAAACGCTTTTGTTCTAACAATTGCCACCCCAATTCGCGTATCATATCCGTGGGACTCCGGTATTTTGCTCCATTACAAAACGAATTACCCTTCTTTGAACTTTTTCTATATCCTCGTCAATCCTATCTGATAAGGATGCAGTCGGCCATTGTGGCCGAGCGGTTCTAGGCGCTTCAGTCTGGAACCGCGCGACCGCTCCGGTCGCAGGTTCGAATCCTGCCTCGGGCATGGATGTGTGTGATGTCCTTAGGTTGGTTAGGTTTCAGTAGTTCTAAGTAGTAGGGGGCTGATGACCTCAAATGTTAAGTCCCATAGTGCTCAGAGCCATTTGAACCATTTGATACGGATGCCGTACCGCGCAGCTATACGCCAGAAAAGGACAGACACGCGTAGTTTAGGCAGCCTCTTCAGCAGATCTGTTGCACGTGTTCCGCCAATAAATCGCCCTCTTTTGTTCGCTTTCACCACAACATTGTCTATGTGATTGTTCCAATTTGATTGTACAGCCCTTGGAGTTGCGTAATATATAAGCCGCCAGGGTAGCCGAGAGCGCTAACACGCTGCTCTCTGGACTCGGGTAGGCGCGCTGGCCCCGGATCGAATCCGCCTGGCGGATTAACGACGATGGCCGGTGTGCGGGCCAGCCTGGATGTGGTTTTTAGGCGGTTTTCCACATCGCGCTAGGTGAATACCGGTCTGATCCCCACGTTTCGGCTCAGACACGCGTCCGAGACATCTGAAACACGTTCGCATTATTTCACGATTTACACTAGATGCAGACAGCTGGGGTACACTGATTCCATGCCTGGGGGTACGGAGTGGCGGCAGGAAGGGCATCGGGCCAGCCCTAAAACTAACATTGCCAAATCCGTTGTAACCACACCGACCTTGCGATCGCTGCGGGAGTATGGGGTAAGTGAAAGAAAGAAACAAAAGGAGTTGTGTAATATATCGTCCATCCGAAATTCAGCGGATTCCTTTTAGTATTCATGTGGATGACTTCAGACTTTTCATTATTAAAGTCGGATGCCACTTTTCGCACCTTGAAGATATCTTGTGTAAATCTTTTACAATTCATTTTGATCGTCTGATGGCAAATGACAGCATCATCTGCAAACGATCAAAGAGGGTGGCTCAAAGTCTCCCCTACTCGTTTATGTAGATCACGAAAAGAAGGGGGCCTATAAGACTTTCTTGGGGAAAGACATAAATTACTTCTGTTTTACTCAATGGCATTCCCTCAGTTACTACGAACTGTGATCTTTCTGAAAGCAAGTCACTAACCTGGCGACGCAACTGAGACGATACTCTGTCCCATCCTACAGTATAACTAAATTGATCGGAGAGTGGTTTCATCAGTATGTCAGGAGTAACACGAGTCTACAGACACACAGAGCTATTTCAACATCAGCGCGGCGAGCGCGCCAGACTGCGCCTAGTTCGAGCAAAGCCTGTCGCTCCGAGCATTCATGCTCTGGCCGCTATGCCTGAGCACAGTGCGTTCGTGAGCGAGTTAAGTGCTCAATCTGCAGACCTCTGACGGGCGACATATATGTGTCCATCTCGGCCAATGCGATGTCAGCAGTACCCTCTATGTGACCCATTGGTCTCTTTCGGCAGCGCCGCCGGGAATTCCAAGCTGAATTCGATGATGTCGTGACCGTCACGGAACAATAATTATGAAATACAGCGATGTAGCGTCGTTGCGGAAAAATTGAACTTGCATTGGAAAGGAGTAAGGTTAATATCCCTAACAGGTGATTTTCCAAAAGGTGCAAGGATGAAAATATTAATAATCTGATGAAACCCCCCGGGATGCAGCGAAAGGACCGAAGAAGATACAACAAGGTGACAAAAGTCATCGGATAGCTATATGAACATATAGAGATGACGATAGTAACGCATACACAAGGTATAAAAGCACAGTGCATTAGCGGTTCCGTCATTTGTACTCATGTAATTCATGTGTAAAGAGGTCCGAAGCAATCATGGCACACTTTGACCGCAGAATCAAGTTGAAGCAAGACGATTCGAACGTTCCATCTCGAAAATTGCTAGGGAATTCAATATTCCGAGATCCACAGTGTCAAGAGTGTACCGAGAATACCAAATTTCAGGCATTACCCCTCACCACGGATAACGTAGTGGCCGACGTCCTTTACTTAACGGCCGAGCGAAGCGGCGTTTGCGTAGAGTTGTCAGTGCTAACAGACAAGCAACACTCAGTGATATAGTCTCAGAAATCACTGTGGAAGTTAAGATGAACTTATTCCGTAAAACAGTGCTGCGAAATTTGCTGTTAATGAGCTATGGCAGTACCCGACCGACGCGAGAGCTTTTGTTAAGAGCATGACATCGCCTGCAGCGCCTCTCCTGGGCTCGTGACCACATCGGTTGGTCAGATGAGTCCCGATCTCATTTGGGGAGCTGATGGTAGGGTTAGAGTGCGGCATAGACCCCCGTGAAGTCATGGATCCAAGTTGTCAACAAGGCACTACGGAAGCTGGTACTGGCCCCCTGTGGTGTGTGGGGTGTGTTTACGTGGAATGAACTCGTCCAACTGAACCGATCTTTGACTGTAAAGCGTTATTTTCGACTGCTTCGAGACCATTTGCAGCCATTCGTTGATTTCATGTTCCTAGACAACGATGGCATGTCACCAGGCCACAACTGTTCGCCATTGGTTTGAATAACATTCCGGACATTTCGAGTGAGTGGTTTGGCCACCTAAATCGTCCAACATGAATCCCACCAAACATTTATGGGACATAATCTAGAGGTCAATTCGTGCGCCGGTAACACTTTCGCAGTTATGGACGGCTATAGATGTAGCAAGGCTCAATATTTCTGCAGGGAACTACCGACCACTTGTTAAATCCATGCCACGTCGAGTTGCCGCATTACGCCTGGCAAAAACAGGTCCGACACGATATTAGGAGGTATCCAACAACCTCTGTCACCTAAGTGCAAAATGCTGATACAACATCCGACCTATAAAGCAATTAAGCCCGTCTACGACAAGGTACCGAAATTTAGAAAAAAAAAAAAAAAATCTGCACCGAGCAGCAGATAACCTAGGGCCGCATAGATCTAGAGTACACGACATAGCTTGCGAAAGTCTGAAAACATATAACGGTTAACACAGTGTTGTGTCTAACTATGCTGGAATAAAAACAGTTTTGCATACCTACACAACTACGAGAATGTGTGGGCTTAGCTCAAGGGGAACAAGGAATGAACGAATTTGGTTTATAAAAAACGTAACTTTTGTTCGAGATAAAATTAAAACAGTAACGAAAGTAAAGGTAGTCTGACAGAAAGTGCGCGTCTGTCAAATCAAAATTTCCCGCTAGATTACACTGAGTACCGTGATTTGAAATTTCCTGGCAGATTAAAACAGTGCGACGGATCAGGATTAAAATCTGTGACCTTTTCAAATCAGTGCACTTTCGATTGTACAGAGAGAATTCATGGCGTATTGAACATCGTGTTGATGCACGGTATGCGTAATACGAAGGTCGTCCAATAAGTAAGTTTCCCTATTTTATTTCTCTACAAAATAAACTATGCCGTTGCATGTGAGGTCTGGCAAATTCGACTGGTATGTGTTGATAACGCACGCATCGGCCTACGGTGAATGCCGCAATATGTTGCCAGTTTGCTGCCAGTTAGCATGGAGTTGCCGCTGCAAAGTATTTCCGTTAGAGAGCTGTGCTCTGTCATTCGTTTCTCCGCAGCAAAACAACAATACGCTGTCAACATTCATCGGTTGTTAATCTCTATCTATGGAGAAAGCAGTATGAGGATTCAAATGGAAATGAGACCTGGGTCTATCAGTCGACCCCTGAAACAAAACACCAGAGAATGGCGTTTAAGAAACCTGGTGAAAGTGCCCCAAAAAGAGGTGTAGTTCACACTTTCGACGGATAAAGTTGTGGCAAACATCTTTTCGGACTGTCAAATGGTTTTACTCTTTTACTACGTGCTGAGAGGTACTTGAATGTCTTGAGTAATCTGCGAGATGTCATCGAAAGAAAACGTCCTGGACTTTCGCCCCGCAAAATTCTGTTCCTTCATATCAATGCTCGGCTTCAAGCAACTCGAATGATCCACGAGAAGCCCGGAAGATTCAACTGGGAAGTGTTCTCGCATCTTCCATATTCACCAGATCTTGGCCCAAGTGATTTTCACATGTTCCCCTAACTCAGCCTTGGAGATCAGCAATTAAACACCGACAATAAAGTACATCAACAGTGAACGACTGGTTACGAGAGCAGGACCCGGCCTTGTTCTAGAAAAACTTGGTTTCGTTATCAAAAAACTAGGGAAAACATAGCGACTTTGTAGAACAGTAACAGAAGGATCGTACAATGTCAATAAAATTATTTCTACACGATAAACTTTGTGTAATGTTTTTCGTTAAATAGGGACAGTTACTTAGTGGACGCTCCTTGTAATACGCCTTGATCCATCTTGGAATGCCGTCTACGAGGTGGGCGACAAGAATCACAGACTATTTCTCCGCTCTTCGAAGGCGGCCGTCTTGAGGTCACCAGACGCGCGAGGAGAGTTTCTGTGATGACGCACGGAGGGTTTCAGCTGCTCCCAAGAATCTGCCTCATATCAAAGGATAATGCGGGTCAATACTTCCGATTGATTCCTTCCACTTGGACGAGGGTGTTTAACAGATGGCTACGATATGTTGGTGTATCATCGCCGAAATGAGTGTAAGGGTTAGACTGTTGGAGGATCCTGATTCGATACTTCATAGCACTCACCCCCGATTTCGATCACAGACATCCAACATCCGTTCGTGATTCAAGTCCAAAACATATCTAATGGTTGGTTGGTGCTAGGGGCCAAACAACGAGGTCATTGGACCCACCGGTTAGGACGTGCCCTTTCAAAGAAACCATCCCGACATTTGCCTGATCACGTAAAACCTAAATCGGGATGACTGGACGCGGGTTTGAACCGTCGTCCTCCCGAAAGCGAGTCCAATGTGCTAACCGCTGATCCACGTCATCGATAAAACATGTCTGACCTACTTTTCCGTTGAACCCGTGTTATTGCAAGCTCGAGACAATAATTGTTACATGTTCACCTCCACACTCTTCTACAACGATCATAGAGCGCAGGACTGATGTTGCGCTTGTGTGGGAAAAGAAACCGACGCCAATGATCCAATTTCTATTCCACGTGTTTCCCGACATACCGATTCACAAAGCTCGAGGGCAGTGGCTTGAGGAAAGGTGGTATTTTACTGTTGTTCGTAATGAAAGTTTACACGCGAAATTGACCGTGAGCCTGTTGCCTGTTGTCAGGATCGACCCATTTCTGACAGGTGTCTCCAAAACGGCAGCGTGTTCAACTATCGCACTTTTGTCGTGGTACCTACGAGTCATAAATTGTGGGTAATTTTAACAGCGATCGAACGCTATGAGGTATGTTTTCAATTCTTTGTGTTTCGCTTTAGCGGTTGAATGTTCGAATTATGTTGTTGTGCTCCGTGCCGTTTCGGCACATAACTGCCGGCCCAGTAGCTGAGCGGTTCTAGGCGCTTCAGTCTGGAACCGCGCGACCTCTACTGTCGCAGGTTCGAATCCTGACTCGGGCATGGATGTGTGTGATGTCCTTAAGTTAGTTAGGTTTAAGTAGTTCTAAGTTCTAGGGGATTGATGACCTCACAGTGAAGTCCCATAGTGCTCAGAGCCATTTGAAACGTTTGGCACACAACTTCGCTGACAACCCTTTTTGCCGCACCGTGACAGTCAGCGGACGGTCTAAACTTGAAACGAGCTTCGAGGCATATTGAACAGTGCACACAAGCACATTGTCGCATTCACGTTCGGACATGCGGGGCCCTATACCGAACTGCACTGACAATGGAAGCTTACTTTCATTCCTGTTCGACAAGAGGCTGAACTCAGCTATTTCTTGTCGTTAAACGTGCATTCATAAACAGGTTTCCGATCAAATAAACACAAAATGTGCGCGTCATGAGGGTGGTGCAAAGCGTCTTTTGGGTACTGAAAAATGGCGTATTTCAAAATAGCAAAGAGCTATTGCTAAAATAAATAGGCTCTATTTATTAACTACCGGTTTCGACCATCTAATTATCTTCAGGTTTATTGGAAATATTTACGGTACCATGTAGGTCTATGCCATCATTCTTAGAGTGGTGGAAATAAAATAATAAAAAGTCTTTACTGCCGTCAATGTGTTATTGACGGCAATGACGAAAGACGGTTTTTATTTCCTTTGACGTCACAATAAGAACGTTGCCATACAGGCTTTTTTATATATTTTTTCCTTATCTGAAGGCAATCAGATGACCGAAAGCGGTAGTTAATAAAGACTGATTTTATCAGTTTCTCTTGGCTATTATGAAAATGATTTTTCTTTCAAATGTATGCGACCTATGAGGCATCATCTGTACGAAATATATTGCTTTGAGTAATTTACATAAGGGGTGATCCAAAAGTTTCAGTTTCAGGGCGCTCTTGCTGCGAATATGCAACGTAGCACGACTCCGATGCGGGTGTATAAGCACCGACGTGTATGCAAGGGATTAGTGTGGCAACCGAGTCTTTCTTACGTTTAAGGGGCTCCGGAAAGGCTCAAAATCATGAAAAGTTCAATTTTTACTTTTTTCGTTTTCTGAATCTGCAGACTATTACCTTTTAATAGATATATAATTTATTCAATTCAGAAGACTACAACTATTTTTAAATTTTTTTTTGTTTTTTTTTTAAATGTGTTTCGTGATGGCTGGGTGTTGTGTGCTGTCCTTAGGTTAGTTAGGTTTAAGTAGTTCTAAGTTCTAGGGGACTGATGACCATAAATGTTAAGTCCCATAGTGCTCAGAGCCATTTGAAATGTGTTCTACATGGGCGTGACCCACTGTGGCGCTGTTAAACTGCTGTCAAATGGTGTTATTATTAACGTCCGTGTTCATCAGGTACATTTTAGTGATTTGAGATAAAGTATGTGTTGTGGCTAACCTGTGATGGTTCAATATATATCGCTGGTGTGATTGTCGATTGTTTCATGTTTATTTACTCTGTCGTTATCTCGAAAATATTCGTAATTAATTCTGTTTCTTGAGTCTCTGTTTTGTTGAAGTATAATAATGAGTAAAAGTAAAGTTATTAGAAATCTTCTGAAGGCTTTTAAGAAAAGGAGAAATGTTGGAAAGCCAAAGGTATGTGTTATTACTGTAAACAATAAAGACGATAACCAAGTGAGTGAACCTAACCTCTCAAGTACACCTGCCCATAGCAGTCAAAGTGGGAAAGAAAATACTTCACAGAAGAAGCTTGGTTCAATGAGTGAAAACTATGAATGTTTTATGGGCGAATCGGATGTGAATGAAATATTTGAAATGTCGGTTCTCAAAGGAATTTTTTCAAACTGTGTAAGATGTATTCATTGTTGTGAATTTGGTCTGGAACTCTCCATAATAAAGCACGTAGGACTTGCTAGTGACATACAACTGAAATGTGATAAGTGTTCATACATGACCACCTTTTGGAACAGTGTTGCAGTAACTGCAACTGAAGAAAATGGTAGCAAAATCTACGAACACAACAACGAGCGATGCTTGCTTTAGACAAGGAACGCCTTCGGGATGCAGACAGGGCTGTAAAGAGTCTAGAAATACAAGCAAAAGTAAACAGGAGGAGGAACAAGAGGAAGCTGGAGGAGGAGTTTGCAGAGGATGAAGATAATCCATCCTATGGACCTGGAATGCACTAAAAAGTTAATCCAATCTTTGTCGCTCGATTCCCAAAACTTTTATTTTCTCATACTAATTACATGTTTTCTAAGGATCTTCCAAACATATTTGTTTCAAACTTTCAGTAAATGTTACACAGTACCTTCTGCATAATTTAACACAGCCTTTTTCCAAAAAACTGTATATTTTTGAATATATAAATAAAAACTTGCAAAAAATGTTGTGAATTTTCATTACAATTGAAAAAAAATCATCTTTAATAAGTGAACTAAAATTTTGTAAAATCCCTGTGTTAAGTTGTAGCCCATATTCCAATAAATAATCTGTAAAAAGTTCAACTTCCTACCTCAAATACTTTGTGAGGAAAGATGTAATTTATAAGCATTATTTTAACATTGCAAGTATAGGGCGTTCCGGAGCCCCTTAAGCGGTAGATGCGGAAACCTGAACTATGGCGACGTTAATACCAAATGCGTCTAAACAGGACCAACGTGCTGTTTTCTTGGCTGCCGGAGGACAAACACTAATAGGCATCCATCGGTGACTGGATGGTACGTATGGGTCAGTATGTCTGTTGCAAACCACCGTTTTGGAATGGTACGAAGGTTGCGGGGTGGTAACGATTCGGCAGAGGACGCCAATCGATGTGGGAGATCAGCCTCATCCATTACGGTCATTAGAAGTCGAGCACCCGCCCTATGGTCCTGATCTCTCCCCAAACGATTATCAAGCCTTCAGTCCCTTAAAAAACGACCTTGAAGAGTCGACGATTGCTGTCGGATGAGTATGTTCAGCAGGCAGTTACGGACTTCTTCACTCCGTAGGACAAGAACGAAAACATTTTGATCCCCCTTATAAGACTCCGGCCGGCAGGTAGATGCAGCACTTCTTGACTCGCCTTCGGGAGTATGACAGTTAAGACCTTCGTCTGGCCATCCTGATTTAGGTTTTCCGTGATTTCCCTAAATCACTCTTAGAAAATCCCGGTTTTCTGTGAAAAGGACGCGGCTGATTTGCTTCCGCATCCTTTCGTAATCCGAGATTATGTTTCTAATGACCACGTTGTCAGACAGACTTTAAAATCTAACCTTCCTTCCTCTAACTTTCTAAAGCCATTTGACTCAGTACCAAAGCTATGCTTATTATTCAGAAGTACGAGCGCATGGAGTACCAAACAAAATTTGCAAACTGGTTGAGATTCGTTGGTAGGGACGACTCAGCATGTACCTTAGATGGAGAGTCGTCGACAGACGTTCTAAAGTAGCTTCATGTGTTCCCCAGGGAAGTGTCATCGGACCACTGTTATTGATGTCGTATATTAATGACCTTACGGACAATATTAATAGTAATGTCAGACATTTCGTAGGTGATTCATTTACCTGTAATGGTACAATGTTTGGAAAAGTGCTGTATAGTTATTCTGTCAGATCTTGTTAAGCTTTTAAAGTGCTGCAATGACTGGCAATGTGTTTTATATACTTAGAAATATAAAACAGTGCATTTCACAAAACCAAAAAACGTTATTGATTGGTGACTCCACGGAGTGCTGTGATAACTTGATACCAGAGTCTGAGTTTAATTTGTACAGCACTGAAGATGATCACTATGTGATCGAAAATCGATTCTGCTATCAATAAAACATCAATATTACGGCCAACGCTGACCTTCCTTTTAATTTTAATCCAAAAAACGTTATCTCTCATGACTACAATATCAGTCACAATTGGAATCAATAAGCTCTACGAATACCTGAGTGTAGCAATTCGTAGGGTAAGAAATGGACCTCTCACACTGGCTTAGTCTTAGGTAAGGCACATGGCAGAGTTCGTTTCATTGCTGGGATACGTGGAAAGTACAATCACTCTACAAAGGAGATTGCTTACGAAAGAGTCATGGCTCCCTCCTCGAATACAGATCAAGTGCTTCGGACCTGTGCCAAATACGAGGAACAGAGAGATTGTACAAGGGGTATAGGCCGTCTGCTCCGCTGCAGGCTGTTAACGAAGGTCCGAACATACGGATTAGATGCCCAGATACGTGAGAGGACGGAAGTCTTCTTAAGTAATGGAATCCAGTATTGTGTCCTGGATGGCGAGTGGTCATCAGAGACAAGGATATTCTCAGCAGTGCCCCAAGGAAATATGATACGACCGCATACATAAATGATCTGGCAGACAGGGTGGGCAGCAATCTACGGCTGTTGCCTGGTGATGCTAAAATGTACGGGAAGGTGTCATTGTTGAGCGACTGTAGCAGGATACAAGGTGACTTTAGTAAAGTTTGTACTTGATGTCATGAATGACAGCTTGCTCTAAACGTAGAAAAATATAAGAGTAGCACAAACAATCCTCTGATTTTCGAATACAGAATTAGTAGGGTGCTGCTTGACACAGTCCCTTAAATATTTAGGCGTAACTACCCAGAGCTATACGAAATGGAATGAGCACGTAAGGAGGGTAATAGGGAAGCCAAATGGTCGTCTTCGTCTTATTGGGAGAATTTTGGGGATTTAAAAAGAAAACCGCACATTGAACACTAGTGCTACCCGTTTTTGAGTACTGCTCTAGTGTTTGGAATCCGCTTTAGAGGTCCACTGTTAGATTCGTTACCAGTAGATTCCATCAACACGCGGGTGGTAAAGAGACTCTTTGCGAATTCAGGTGGCGATTCCATGAGGGGAGAAAACGTTTTTTTCGTGAAAAGCTATTGAGATAATTTAGAGAACTGACATTTGAAGCTGACTGCAAAAGGATACTGCTGCCACCGGCATACGTTTCGCGTAAGGATCAGGAGGATAAGAGAAATTAGGGCTTGTAGGGAGGTGTATAGACAGTCGTTTTTCCCTCGCTGTATTTACTGGTGGAGCAGCAAAGAAATATGAGTAGTAGTGGTACAAGCGACATCCGTCATGTGCCGTACGGTGGCCTCCTGATTATGTGAGCAGCATGAATGGTCACGGGTCTGGTTGACCCACTGAAAAGCGTAATGGAGCTGCTGAAGGAATGTCACTGCCAATCGCTTGATGCTTACTTATGTAGTTTCAAGAACCAGCTTTAAGTAAGGAATCTAAAAATTCAACGCACCTCATCGTGTACCTAGCGCCTAGGATTCCCAGAGACAAGGTTGTACTTGTAGAGCGTGCACAGAGGCGTTTAAGCAATTAGCCTTCCGCGCTTGGAACGAGAAGAGGCCATAGTAGTGGGAAGTGCCGTCTTCTATGCGAAATATAGATGTAGACATTGAGGTGATGAAGCCGCACGTTGAGCTCGACGCGCCGTGTCACTCATCGTGAGATGGTTAATAGCAGAAATCACCCTTGTATATGTCAAATGCAATTAAGAATTTGTAGAAAGATATGGAATCACCGATAGAAAAGCTCGCATGAACATAAATGGACACTCTAGTCAAGTCTGCATGTATTTGACCACAAACGGCACCTGTGCAATGTCTTCAATACATTTCAAGTGTCTGTCGTGGTGTAGTTGTGAGTGCGTTACGCCGCAATTTAGTGCATTCGAGCGCGGACACTTTATTGGTGCTCATATTGTGCCTGATTCCATAACGAAGCTGTTCCAAGAGGCACCATATCGAAGATTTACACCGCATACAGGCAATGCAGAGGAAACGTCATTCTCTAAGTCACAACGCGGACGAAAATGAGCGTTGAGTGTTCGTGACAGGTAGCCGTTCGATACGATGACCATCCCATGGTTCAATGTTTGTTCCCAAGTAATGATGCCGTGTTCTGAGACGACAGGGCCCCTGTTCCCAAGTCCGCATCGTCCAGGGGTGGGTCTCTGAGCTCGATGACGAACAGTCGCGTCTCCCGTGGCCCCCACAGCCACTGGATCTCAATATTATCGAGCCATTGTGGTCTACTTTTGACAGAAGCTTGCGTAATAGCTTTTCACATCTATCATCGTTACCTGGACGTACCACTACTTTGCAGGAAGAATGGTATAAGATCCCCTTGAAAATCATTCTGCACGTATGTTTATCCACTCAGAGACGACTGGAAGCTGTTTTGAACTCCAGTAATTTTAATGCACCACATTGGGCGTGGTATGGTGTTTCTGCCGTTTGCTTATTTTTGTCCAACCGCTGCACGCGGCCGACGGCACACCCGGGTGGCGGCAGAAGCATCGTAGTGATAGGGTAGCAAACAGCAGGAGGCTGGTGGGGTAGCTGGGCGCAGGGCGCGCTTCTGCCACGCCCAGACGGCGCCTGCGGTCGATAGCGGCAGCGGCAGCGGCCTCAGCAGCGGTGCTGCACGGCGCGTCGCGCTGGTCTGCTGATGTGCCGGCAGAGAGCGCCGGACCAACCTGACGGCTTTCCGGGCGAGCGCCTCAAAGCAGGCAACACGCAGCGCGCACCGCTCCTGGCCAGCTCCCTTGTGGCGTTCCACTGGCTCTGCGATATCGTTACAACAGCTTTCGCATCGGAAACTGGAGTCTAGCTAGCGATCGCAATGATACAGTGGTTTTCATCTACACAAAATTTCGGAAAAAGCTCTTGAAAATGTTGACTCTCAGGTACACAATGTTTCTAATTACTGGTACTGGTGAGGACGCAGCTTATGACAGCCAGTACCCTGAAGATGAAATAACTTCTCCAGTCCAGATTTGGCTAATGAACTAAAGAATATGGACACCGACGTTGAAGGGACAATGTGGTGAAACAGAAAAGAGTTCTCTGACTTTATGAAAAATGAGAAAACTGAAGAAAGGTGAGTCCATAATGGCGTACAGAACCAAGCAGATGTGGATGTAATGGAAGGACAAGAGAGAGACGTCGTGGTGAGCACGTTCCATTATGACACAAAGTGAATTCAAAGAATGTCATCCTGAAAAAGCCCAGTTTTGTCATGGTTTACAACAAGAATATGAGAGGCGTGGATAGGAAGGATTCCTATTTTCAAAGCCACCAACATCCAGAAGCAGAATATCAAAGATTTCTCCCTGGTTACTTTGCGTTGTTTGGTCCAACAATACGTTTTGTACAGCAAAATACGGCAGAGGAAATGCAGATTGGAATTCATTGTCAGTCTCAGGGAACATTTATCTCTCCACCACAAGAGACGGCAATTAGACGTCTACCTCGAACAACAAAAGCGATTCGCTTCATAGCCACGCATTTCCCAGAATTTTTGCTAAGCATAACGAAGAAAAGAACACGAGGAGAAGTGGAGTTTGCGTGAAAGAAGGCTTTCAAAAAGAATCGTACTACCAGTGTGCAGAATGGAAAGGTCCTCTCTGTGCATCATAATGTTTTAAAAAATTCCACACCTTATACTACCTGTAAATTTGTGAAAGTAAAATTTCAATACCTTCTTTAATATATTCTCTTCGATTATAATCCACTGCAGTTTTGATCTATAAACTAAAATCAACAGAGAAATGTTCTAATCTGTGAACAACACACGTAGTGTGATTACTCTAGCTAGCGTTAGAGGAAATTAGTGTAAATCCGAGAGAGGCGCCCGCATGCAGTATAGACCTCGCACCCTTCAGTAAAAACCTAGAAAGTGGGCGCGTATCGGCAATCCAGTTGCTTCGTGGTCGCCAGGCCTTAATAAGAGAGTTTGCATTTCGATCGAGTACGTTTTACATAAGGTCTGGGAAAAAACTAAAGTAAGACTATAAATATCCCTTCAAAACCTTTTCAGTGTCACTATTAGTTCTCAGTTTATGCTACATGGTCAAATAGTCTCAAATGTTTGATAAGTCGTATTAGCAGCAAGTTGTATTGGACGTGTTTTGATTCTAGCAGGGCCATCTTGGCTATCAAGGACATGAATTAATAAGGTGCGGCGTCTCTCCCTTACAGATCGGGATACACTCTGCAGTAAATATGCCGCACATCTTTCTGTTAAGGATACTTGGTGCACATCTCTCACAAGAGTTTTAAATAAGGGAAAAGAATTCTGTTTTGTTTATATTTTCATTCAAAAGACTTGGCATGAATTTTGAAGTGTTTACATAGTCTCATCAAGATCAATGCAGGATATTATTCAGTATTCCCGAATATATGTAGTAGCCAGTCACTTAAAATTTGTTCCCCGGATACTGACAAAATAAATATACCCAATTTGTAAATATATTTGTATTTTCAAGTTTTAGAGTAAAACACCTGCTCAAAGTCTGTAAATATTATTTCTGTTTTTAGTAATTCACTATGAATTTTTGACTGTTTTGACATATGTCTCAATTTTAATGTTTTCAAGTGTTAATAATAAACTAGTTATCTGAACAAGTAAACTACTTAGATACACAAATAAGATATCATTAAAAACTGTTGTTAACATTTCATCATTTTCTCTTCACCCAACAACATATTTATAACTTATATACATATACAGGTTTTGGCACAAAAACTAGGGTAGTTTTGCTGTTATGTAGGATGTGTTATATCACTCACATCATAAAAGATAGACCCGGCAATGTAAGGATGTTTTCATGGTCAAATATTAGGTTTAAATTTTACAATGAAAAACTCAAAAAAGTTGTATGTCTTAGACAATTGGTGTGTTTAGTTGCACAAAAAAAATTACTGTAAGTGCACCACGGAACTTCACATGAGAGTTTTAGAAAGTGTGCGCCATTCTCCCTCATTTACACTACCCACTAAGGCAGAGGAACGCGCACGAAAATTACCGTCTAAGGGGTTAGCAGAGGTAGAGAAAAAATATAGAAATTTACCTTCTCATTTATTGTAATGTAATTATTGTCACACCAATTTATTATTTAAACTCTTGCGTTTTTATAGATACTTTGAGAATTGTTTGCAGATTGTCAACGTCCGTAATTTGCAGTCTTCCAAATAACTCTCTTCGAGATTCATGGAGTCCATAGCTTCCTTGACATCCGTCGATCTCCTTTCCATATCTTCTTTCATCATGTTCTCGTATTATCATCGATTAGTTCTAAATGGGAGTGCCATAGTAACGTCTTCAACAGCCTCAATTACCTATCTAACACCTTGATTTCTGATGTGGTCTAGTATTGAGACTCCAGCACTTCTCCTCAAATAATCCATTTCCATGTCTAGTAGTTTAGTTTTTTATTTCTTTCTTATTTCCCAAACTTCTGACTCAAACCTTCAGTCACTCGTAGATCCGTCTCATTCGAAACTAAAGACAGCAAACAGAAATCATATAGTTTGAGTTCCACGTTTAGAAACGTATTCCGCAAGAGAAACTTGTTGTACTAATATCTGGGTGACGCACTCACACTTATGAACAATATCGACATCAACAGCCCAGATGTCGAAAAATTAAACCACTTAAAACGAGCAAGGCAACTCTAGTTATATTGTATCTTAAAAGGCCACACAGTTTATTCTTTCCTAGCTCGTATTCATCGATGCCCGCTTGCTCACGGAATGGTCCTGTGTTGCTGAAAATAGCATAGGTCACTCTTGCTTACAAAAATAGTAACTGAACGGATGCACAGAAATACAGACCAAATAAAATTACGTTCTTCTGTCGCAGGATCCTAGTGTGTTCAAAAAGTTTCAAATGTGTGTGAAATCTTATGGGACTTAACTGCTGAGGTCATCAGTCCCGAAGCTTATACACTACTTAACCTAAATGATCCTAAGGACAAACACACACACACCCATGCCCGAGGGAGGACTCGAACCTCCGCCGGGACCAGCTGCATAGTCCATGACTGCCGCGCC
Source organism: Schistocerca piceifrons (assembly GCF_021461385.2). NCBI lineage: Eukaryota > Metazoa > Arthropoda > Insecta > Orthoptera > Acrididae > Schistocerca > Schistocerca piceifrons. Next base: position 650,316,598 of record NC_060140.1, on the reverse strand, counting down.
CTAGACCGCTCAGCTAATCCCGCGCGGCTCATAGAGTGTATTTTAAGCTCAAAGATTATAACGTTCTTTAAGAGGAAACAATCTTCTTCTAAAGGATCAGCACGGATGTACAAAATAAAATGCTTGTGCGAAGCACAGTTTGCTTTTTTCCTATTCGACGTCTCGAAAATAATACATAGTGAGTGGCCGGGAGTGGGGGTGGGGGGACGGTGAACAAGTAGACTGCTTCTCCCTAGACTTTCGTAAGGCTGTACCACGTCGTGATCTAGTAACCTAGGCACGATCATACGGTGTGTCTTCGTAAATGTGTAACTGCCCACATAGGAACATCTGACCAGTAAAAATCAACACGTTATACTGGACGGCGAACATTCCACAGAAGCGAAAATATTATAGGATGTGACCTGAGGAAGGATAAAAGGGTCTGCAATGTTTTCAGAATAGAGGGTGTTGACAAAAATAAACGGAAATACCAAAAATACAACACACTACCACGCCTAATTCGGAGTAGAAAAACCGTTGACATTTAAAACAGCTTTCACTCGTCTCGGATGATTTTCAAGGGAATCGTATACGTTCTTCTTGTAAACAGTCATGGAAGTGACTAGCGATGCCGCACATTACTCTGAAATGTAGTCCTCTATGTGTTCAACCATGCTGAGATCTGGTGTTATGATGACCTGGGGAGATGTGACAATTCATCCGTGTGTTCAAAGAACCAGTCCTGGACGATGCGAGCTGTGTGAATAGGGGTCCTGTCATATGGGAAGACTACACCACCACTGGGAAACAAACATTGTACAACGGGATGGACCTGATCAGCTAAAATGGTCAAATAATCTTTGGCAGTAATGCGACCTAGCAGAGCAAATGTAGGGCCCATGGAATACCACGATATGGCTGCCCATATCGTCAACGAACTACTGCCGTGTTTCACTCTTAGAACGTAAATATGGCCATAAATCGAAAACAACGTGAAAGACAATTTATCCGACCAGATGAAACCCTTCCATTGCTCCATAGTCCAGATTTCATGGCTTACGCACCACGTTTTCCTGTTACGGTCATTTGCATCACTGGGGTGTAGTTCTGGAATTTCAACTCGCCCTGAGTTCTGTGCCTATGGAGGTGGTGTTCGTTTGGTGCTGACGGGGTTCTCGAGTGCTACAATCAGTTCTCCATTGACTTTTGCAGCTGTCGTTGTCTTATTTTTCGTCACAGTCCTCTTCAGTGATCGTCTGTCACACAATGTCGACCGCGTTGTGAGTTAATGGATGATGTTCATCCGCTTTCCCTGTATGGGATTTAAATCTGCGGTACGGTGCTTGTTGAAACACGAAACACTTCTGCTCCTTTGGTTTCGGAAGCAAATGAGTACCAACAATCTGCTCGTATGTGAAATTACTTAGCTCCGGCAAAATTCACTCTCACATACACGCTGTTGTGGCAGCCGTTCATAATTAAATGCAACGGAGCAACCGACGGTCAGCTCCGGAGTATGTTCGTTTGTTTGCAATAAAAAAATTAAAAAAAAAGGATCTGAGTACTATGCCACTTAACTTCTGAGGTCATCAGTCGCCCATGCCCGAGGTAGGATTCGAACCTGCGACCGTAGCGGTCGCTCGGTTCCAGACTGTAGCGCCTAGAACCGCACGGCCACTCCGGCCGGCTGTTTGCAATCCTTATCAGGTACGACTTACAACATACACCGAACGAATTTAGAGAGGTGCTGCTAGGATCGTAACAGGACGATACGGTCCACACGACAGCGTAAAAAATACGTTCGGGATCTTAAGTGGGAATCCATGGAAGCAGATTCTCACGATGTCCTGTCGGGGTAATTTAGAGAGCCTGTGCGACTACTTTTCTGCCACTCGCGTATAATTCGCCTACATATCACGATAAAAAAAGGAAAAAAAGTTATTTATTTTTGTCCATTATAATTATCCGGGCTGTTATGCCGTGGCCGGTTGATGAATTCTGTGTCAATTCCCAACCTTTCGTCTCCGACTGCGGGAGACATCTTGAAGATGTCTCCCGCAGTCGGAGACAAAACGTTGGGAATTGACACAGAATTCATCAGCCGGCCGCGGCCTAACAGCCCGGATAATTATAATGGACATGATATTTCCGGCCGTGAAAGTCTACATTTTATTTATTTTTGTTTATTTAGCGTATGTAACTACACACATGATGAAATACGCTATAAATTACATCAGTGAAAGATACAGAGTAAAATAAGACAAAACGAAATAAAATACAGAATAAATAGGACAATAGACAAAACATAGCATCGCGGCATATAAATTGCATAACTTATATCTCCACAGTCTATTAACGTCACTGCACAGTGGATTAATGATCTGGAATTTCGATACACACTAAACCTGTGGCAGTCCGATGGAAGGATTTGGGTGTGACAAAGCCTGGAGACCTGGTGACCACTCACTACCTCCTCTCACTTATAGTGACAACAGCGAAGTACAGAATGGTGAGGGAGGAGGGGAGTTCGAGGTTTGAGTGAAGTTCCCTTATTGTGCTTAACAAAACGCTAACTGCGGAGGGGTTTAAACACATTTACAGCATATTGGAGAGTAGGAATCCATCCCTGCTCATTTCCTGCACTACCAGCTACACCACTTGCAGGTCCAAACACAAACAATATTTAAACAGCCGATCGCTTGATCCTGTTCAAAGCCCGTAACTTCGCTATTAAGCGCTGTTTGACGTTAATGGGGCAACGCGTATCGCTAGCACACTACGATGCACAACACTGAACGGGCCTCTACAGCCCTTTATATACGTACCTAACTCGGCCATTCTTAGTAATCTATCTCCCTGTAAATCTGGTCGTTTGCGTGTCACTACTAGCCTTAAATGTCCTCTTAAGTTTCATATTAGTTGCACGCTTCCTCGACGGTCCCTAGTTTATTCGGAGGTGGCGCCGTGTGTAACGCTGTGGCGGGCCGATAACGTTGTTGCGCTGTCAGACAGGTGTCCAGAGGGCGGCGGACGGTGGCTGCCCCAGGCCAGTAGCCGCCATCCTCCCCCCTCCCTCACTCCCTCCCTCTCTATCTCTCTCTCTCTCTCTCTCCGATACGCGCTGCTTCACGGCTGACCTACTTGGTTCCCTTGCTTCCTTCCTTCCTTCCTTCCTGCCTGCCCTCCCCCCCCCCCCCCCCCACTTCGTCGTGGCTCTCGCCAACCCTATCCAGGGCTTCAGAAGCGTTTGCTGCCGCCACGCAGATCGGTGCCGCTTTACAGAGATCTCTGCCCGCAGGCTGCATAACCACACGTGTCGCATTTCTGTCCTGCTCTCTACAAAAGGTCTTGCTAGATACTTTACCTCGATTTATTGGGCAAATGTAAGGGAAGCAGTGGCTGAGAAGAGGGTGTGGCTAATCTCAGAAGTTATTCAATCTGTACCTTGATCAAGCACTGAAGTAAACCAAAAAACAAATCTGGAGTAGGAATTAAAGTTCAGGGAGAAGAATAAACACTTTTAGTTTTATCGATGGCACTCTAATTCTGTCTGAGACAGCAGAGGGCTTGGAAGAGAAGTTGAGTGGAATTGACAGTGTTCTGAAAGGAAGTTATAAGGTGAATATCAATAAAACCAAATCAAGGATAATAGAATGTAGTCGAATTAAACCAGGTGATTTAAGGGATTAGGTTAGGGAACGAGATACTTAAGGTGGTAGAAGAGTTTTGCAAAATAGCTGACGATTGACGAAATATAGACAATATAAAATGTAAGCTGGAAATGGCAAGAAAGGCGTTTCTGAAGAAGAGAAATTTGTTAACTTAGAATTTTGATGTTAGTGTTAGATGGGTTGATCACCTACCCAATGAGGAGGTACTGAGCATAACTGGATAGACAAGAAATTTCTAGGATAACTTGACTGAAAGGAGAGATAGATACATAGGACGCGTTGTCAGACATCAAGGGAGGCAAGTTTGGAGGCTAAAAGTTATAGAGGGAGAACAAGATATGAATACAGTCAACAGAATCAGAAGGACGTAAGTTGCAGTAGTTATTCGGGGATGAAGAGGCTTGCACGGGATAGGGCAACATGGAGAGCTGCAGCAAACCAGTCTTCGAAGTAAAAAAGACAACAACAACATCTTATATCTATCGTTGAATGAAACTGCTGAAAAAAATAGGAATGATTATAAGAGATAAATCACATGTCTCTGCGGCATTGATGTTGTTGCTGTAGTATTCAGTCGAAAGACTGGTATGGGCAGCTCACCACGCTAGTCTTTGCGGTCTGCAAAACTGCTGCAAACTGCATCCATTTGACCCTGCCTGCTGCATCCGAGTCCCGCACCGGCTTTGCAAGGGTAGCACTATGCATCTCCAGTCGGACGACTTGTTTATAATACACAGTGATATACGGGTACAACACTCCTTCGTATATTAATCTATCTATTCGTGAAAGCCATATGAGACTCACTACGATAGTTCCTGAGATTAACGTTCACGTGCAGACAGTAGAAGGCAGGAGGGACTTTAATTTATAACATATATTGGTTCCAGTCAAGTTTCGCTGCTATATGGAGTTGCGGCGGCTGCTCACTGCTGTATCTGCCAGACAGCGGCTGCTCTCGAACTCGTCAGCTCATAGCTCACGTCACTAACACGAGATATCACTCCATACACCAGTGAAATATAGAAAAATGATAATGCATACTTTATTCATTGAGGTGACAGTCATGGGATACGTCCTAATACCGTGTCGAACCCTCTTTTGTCTGGCGTAGTACAGCAACCCGACGAGATATGGACTCAACAAGTCAGTGGAAGTCACTTGCAGAAACACTGAGCATGCAGGCTCTATAGTCGTCAATAATTACGAAAATGTTGCCGGTGCAGGGTTCTGTGCACGAAGTGTCCTCTCGATTACGTCCCTTAAGTGGCCGATGTGATTCATGTTAGTAAATTGATCTGGTTGACCAAAACATTCGCTCGAATCATCCAGAATGTTCTTCAAACAAATCGCGATCAATTGTGGCGCTGTGACATGGTGAATTGTCATCCATAAAAATTCCACGAATGGCTGCTAATGATTTCAAGGTGGCCGAATATAACCATTTCCAGTCAATAATGGGTTCAGTTGGACCAGAGGACGCAGTCCATTCCATGTAAATACAGCCCATACCATTAGGGAGTCAGCACCAACTTGCACAGAGCCTTGTTGACAACTTGCGACCATGCTTTTGTGAGATCTGCGGCACACTCGAACACTACCATCAGCTCTTATCAACTGAAATCGGGACTCGTCTGTCCAGGCAATGGTTCTCCAGTCGTCTAGGGTCCAACCGATGTGGTTTGAGCCCAAGTTAGAAAATGTGCTGCTAGTAAAGGCACCCGCGTTGGTCGTCTGCTGCCATAGCCCATTAACGCCAAATTTCGCAGCACTGTCTTAACGCATACGTTCGTCGTAAGTTCCCCCATTGATCTCTGCGCTTATTTCTGTTCACACTGACAAATATACACAAACGCCGCTTCTCTCGGTGGTCAAGTGAAAGCCTTCGGCCACTGCGTTGCCCATGATGAGAGGTAATTTCAGAAATTTTGTGTTCTTGGCAGACTGTTGACACTGTGTGTGATATCGATATCTACAATGCCACGGCGTAGGTACAAGCTCTTAGGTTGGCACTACGTCACCGAGACCAACGACAGCGCCCTCCAGCCGGCGCTGTGCAGCTCTACGAGCGCCGCTCCAGATTCAACCCAGTTGATTCCGAGGAGACGACCAATCAACATTGTTTCTATTTCATAGCGGGCGAGCCACTACAGATTTTGCCTTTGTAACTTCTAGCCGCTGTTAGATTTGATGGATGAACGGCTTCGCACCTCCGTGCTCATCTGTACGCGAAGTTAAGTAAAAGAGTTATAATCTAACTGCAGTACCAAGTGTTCTACCTCACCTGCTCCTCCTAGCTTCCTACATTCGGCCTACCCTTCAGTTTACAGGAGCAGACCCACGCGCCGCCTTCCAGGCGGGATACAAAACTGCGTATCTCGGAATATTGAATTCCCTAACGATTTCTGAAATGCAGTATCCCATGCGTCTAGCTCCAACTGTTAATTCCCGTCTTTCAGCCATTGTCACGTCGGCAAAGTTTTCACTTGAATCGCCTGAGTACAAATGACAGCTCCGCCAATTCACTGCCTTTCTCTACCTAGTGAATGCGATACTACCTCCATCTGTATATAAGCTTATCGCTATTGCATGACTTTCGTCACGTCAATGTATTACACACTCATAATTATTGTAAACGATAGTTTGTTTATACAAACCTTCTTCGTGAAGCAGTGCAAAAACTTATCAAAATCCCTACAGTGGTTTCTGAGATAAACTGTAATATACAGGCAGAAAAACGTGGCGGGTTTAGTAAATTTTTCATCTTCAGAGATGACTTACTTGCTGTTTGTTGTGCTTTTTCTGCCCCCTCTTCTTCCCCCGTCGTCGATTATTCTCCTGCCCTAAAATAGCTAACGTCATCTACCTCTTTTAGTGTCACATGTTCTCAGCAACGTCTGATTTAATTCGCCTGCGTGTCATTAACTCTGTCTTACTTTTGTAGACGTTCATATCTCTTTTCAAGACTGTATCTCTCCGACCGCTCAGTGATGGCTTTCACTATATATGAGCACACATGAAACCTTTCCGTTGGTGAAGTTTCGTCCCAAATTGCAATGGACGCTTCCAATTACGCTCCTAGTTCCGATGGGTCTTGCAGAGAAAGCCGAGTCGGCAAGACTCAGAGGAACCAGGAACGCGTCAGACGGTTTCCATCGAAGCTCTGGACGGAACGTCAGAAACGAAAAAGTTTCGTGGACCGCATCCATACAACCGGTAACATTTACCAGCAACTATCAACTCCGTTCAATAGATCTTGTCGTCTCTGGAATAATTAGACAATTTGCTTTAAGTTTAATTCCTACTACAAATTTCTCCTTGGGTAATATCTAGAATAGCCTGGAATCCTAATTAACCCCTCTTCGCAATTACTGCTTCCCTTTCCTACAACACCGTAATCTGATTTCTTTATAAGCTGTATGTAACCTTTCGCTCCATGTATTTTATCCCTGCTGCTTTCAGAATTTTACAGAAAGTATCCTGATCAACAGTGTTTAAAGCTTTATCTATACCTACAAATGAAATGAACATAGGTCGCATGGTTAATACAGCATCGACTGTTGCTACATTTCTCCGAAGTCGAAACCGATATTCATCTGCGTCGTCTTCTGTCAATATTTTCATTCTTCTGTAATTTTACGGTAATGACCTATTAAAGTTGGAGTTCAAGTGTGTCACCGCTTGCCTTTTTTGAATTTGCAATTAATACTTTCTCTTTCAAGTCTAAAGGCGTTTGGTCTGTCTCTGGTAGAGAGCAGTAAAGTTAACACTCCATCCCATTGTGCTATGGTCGTAGTAAAAACCACATGGTTACTCTAAGCACAACAGAGTTGTAGTTGACATTCTAAATGGGTTGGACGCAGTTTCGAGTATACTACTGCATTATACTTTGCTCATGGTAAGTTGAAATCTAATGTAAACGCACGTTTGCGTAGCAAATGGTAGTCGTCATCGGTACACATCCACAGCTTGTTGTTGCTCCGCTAGAAATAGGGCGAAGTTATATACCAGGTATTTTGTGTTATTCTACAACAAATGATGCAAGGAGGCGCACTGAAGTATTAAAAGTTGTCAATGTTTCTGCCAGTTACCTTATTAAAAGTTCATTTCATGTATATCTTGTTTCAAGTCTCACTGGACATTGTCCCGCCAGCTGTGCCCACGTTTTCTTCTCTTTCGTATGCACAGTGGAAATGAGTGTAGTTGCTTCGCGTTCCGTAGCGAAATATAGACGCAGGAAATCATTATCACTACTGAGGAACTCAAAAAGTTACGAGGAACAGATTTTGCTTCATGCTTTCGAATTTATTTGAAAACAATTGCCACTGTCTTTATGCAGATTTCAGAAATAACTTCGTAATTCCTGTGTCGAATATATTAGCTACGCGGCAATGAACAGAAAACGGGTAAACTTTCTTCCTTGACTAAGTATTGTCTTCAGTATTTTCAGTATTTCGTTTCAGAATGAAATCAATGCATACGCTCTCACATCACAAATACCTAAGAGAAATAAAATACCGAGTGTTTGCAGAAGCTTTTTCCTGCTCGTTGCGTCGGTTACCACCAGACTGTTTGTGATGCTACAATCAGAGTTTTATCGTATGGCAAGTCATTATTTTTAAAAATTATTCTAAATGACATTTTCCTTTTCTCTCTCTCTCTCTGTTCATCGGTTGTCACGAACATTATATATATATATATATATATATATATATATATATATATATATATATATATATATATAATTTGGCGTATTACTTCTCGGCTAACAGGATATATTCTTTACTGCAGCTGCAGCCTCTTTCTCAATTAACGTCTGATGGGGAGGGCATTGCAGCTGCGGCTTACGTGCCCCAGTAAGGCGATGTGCTACCAACGAGGCTGCAGCACAGACGTACATTTATTGTCGTAAACAACTGTGCTCGACAAAGTGTGACCTTCGTTCCACGGGAAGGAGAATATAATGACACGACAACACAGTTGGATGAGAACTTAGCAGAGTGGTGACTTCCTTGTTAAACGTACGATGAATAGGCTTATAGTCTGTTCATGGTACATTTAATAGTGAAGACACAGTTGGGCTACGTATAACAACACAATTAATGAAATGAACTAAACTTCAGAGAGATCATATTACGGTCTCGCAGGATCAGTTAGCCTATACATTGGTCATGAGGCATCACCATCTCTCTTCTGGTGTTTTTGTTTGTGCTCCAAAGTAGGGATTCATGAACATCGTTCTTTTTCCGAACACCAGCAGTATACGTGTTCTTATGTAATTACATTTATCTGATGCCTTTTATGCGTAAAGCAGATTATTGCATGTCCATAGCCGATAAATGGATGAATCTTGCAGACTGGAATGTTACAGGTCATGAAACGAATATTTCAGTGTGTCGACTGCATACAACAACTAATTTTGACAATATAATTTTGCAAGCAATTTAATGATTTTTTTATCATTACAAACACACTAAATACGTTTACCCCTGTAGACCTTTGTTAATGAATTCACTAGACCCACCTAGTTAAATTACACTAGTGTTTATTAGAAGACAGGCATCACATAGTTCATAGTGACATAATATTGCTTGAAGATTGCTATGTCATTTGATTGATCCATCACTGCTGATAAGTGATGATGCATATGTGATATTGCATCATTTTGATTAGATCACATATCTGAGTCGTTATTCTTTTGCCCTTGTTTGCTAACAACCTTAGTCGCAGAAATTAAATGCAAGTAAAAGGCTACATTCTAATTAATAATGAAGCACGATATCCACAATAAAATATGAATTACTTTATGAAAACTCAACACATGAATAAATTTAATGCTAGCCCTTTACACAAAAATATAGCATCTGAATGACCAACGTAGCAAATTGTTTTGACAGTTTTAAATATCTGGGGAACAAAACTATTTTTAATTTAAATGTCACCCTATTGTTTTGTTCTTCTAAACCCAAATCAATCAAAATAATTATGAATAGGGATTTCAAAGCAAAATAACTTACGGCTTTCAGAAGAAAGTTGTCTACAAAATACAATCTTTTCATCTACGTTTGAATACGACACAAAACATTAATCTTACTTCAAAGTCTTTGGACAGTAAAAATTGTTATAGTTAGTGTTGTTTTCAATTAAACTTCAGAGAGAATACAAGTTACTGAAGAGCTCCCTCATGAAGCAGATTTTTATCACTGGCTGCTAGAAAATATGTTTAGAAAATTATAAATGGCTGAAATGTCAGCCTTATACGCTGTTGCCAGCTACTGGTAAATGTTGCCGGCGATCTGTCATGACTCACACAGTCTCAGTTTGGCACAACACATGATGTTGCTCACTAGAGGTGTTAGCAAACATCTCGCAGACTGTGCTGGACACTCTAGAGAGGTGTTCTGGTGGAAGGGGCTATGTCCTTGACATGGAAAGAACGGCAACAGATTGAGGTGGGTGAGATACTCATTGTATCATCCACCACTGTTCAGTGTCTCCTCAACCAGCAGAAGAGAATTTCCGTCATTTTAGGCTATGGTTTCCTACTCTATGGTACCAGGAGTTGTCCTTCTTGCTCTCTGGCTGACACATACGTGTAGCAGCTGCTCTCCTACCTGATGATGTATTTGCAACTACCGTCATTTCTTCCAAGGTAAAATCTGTTCTACTCAGCAGACACAACTTCGTATCATTCTGTACTCTAGCTGGGTTCTTCACTTCACTTTTGGCGGAAGGCTGGATGGTGATGCATGGTAGAAAACGTGCCGAGTTTATTCCTTGATACAGCATAAACAATTCATGCACTCAACTGAAATTCAGTGAGTTAGACTTCCGCTTTTGATTACTAGAATTAGATATGGGGAGCCTAAAATTTATTTTTAAAATTCCATAATGCCGGACTGGTATAGAGATGCATTCCTAGCTTCAGCAGTACATTACAGAACAAGTCAGAAAGTTACAGTATACGTACCATACACATTAGTAATTTGGCCAAAATTTCCGTACGATACCTTGATTGAGAATACGTCTTTATACACCTGTATCATACTAGAACATTTTTTCCAGCATATCCAAAATATTTAAAGTCTTATTTCCAACATAAGATCTATACCGTACTAGGAAAGTCCAGTATGCTAGCTGAAATATATTCGCAAGGTAAATGTACTGAGATGCGATTGCCACTAAGTTACGGTAGGCAAAATGGTGAATTTTCTGATGAAAGCTAGCACAAGGGTCTTTTGCTATGGGGAAGTTTATGCTCAAGCTATAACACCTATTTTTATAATTAATAACATGCAAATCTCAGAAGTCCGTATAGAATTCATTAACGCAGCATGAAAACTGCTGGCAATAGTCACTAAAACCTATGACTGCACTGCTTATTATCTCCTCTCCTTTCCTTTTAATACGGTGAGGAGGACCTGTTATTTCTTGGAGGCTTTCTTTAGCCAGCTCCTGACAGAGAAGGTAACTTAGAAGAACCGAAGTGTCATAAATTTGTTTGGTACTGAAAACCGCCTCTGAGCAGGCATAGAAAAGAGAAATGGCAGTCTACCATATTCATGCAGCAGGAGAAGGCAGACTGCATTCCATAGGAACTGCATTGTACGAGACAGTGAAAGGAATTGTTTTGAATAGACAAGATTTGAAGGCCAGGTGAACACACAGAGCTTCAGACCATCATACCAGCCATCGGACACTGCCGTCCCATGGTGGAATGTTTGTTCAAGCCTGAGTAATGGGTTCTGTGATTATCTCACAGTATTTGTTTCCGAAGACAACACTTTAGCAATACATGCCAATGTGCAAGGCTTTTGGACGCCATGACTAAGACTGTCACATAGCGGGAGATCTTCTGCCTTATTCCTTACACCATACCATTATTGGTTAACCTCTGACAGTAATATATCGTTAAACTTGTTTAAAGTATCATTATTGGTTAGAGCTCACAAGGTCTGATGCAGTTGGCCGACAAGATTCCAACACTGGCTGAGCCAGCTAAGTTTCAGAAGGCAAAGTCAGAGAACACTTGCTTCTGGGACATCGAAGTGTGCACTTGCTGCAGGCACATCTTCAAAAATGCACTTAACCTTTGGCAGACACAGAAAATATCTGCAGAGAGAGAGAGAGATGTCTCCAGCTTACAGACACAGAAAATATCTGCAGAGAGAGAGAGAGAGAGAGAGAGAGAGAGAGAGAGAGATGTCTCCGGCTTACAGACACAGAAAATATCTGCAGAGAGAGAGAAAGAGAGAGAGAGAGAGAGTTGTCTCCAGCTTAGAGCAAAGTACAGAGCCAGAGCTGGAGACAGGATTTCCAGCCACTACCACAGCTGTTTTCACACTTGCACCATTTAACAGTGGCAAGCATACCTAATTACGGTAAATTAAAACTGAAAAAAAATCATGTAATGCACGGAAAATTAAGCAGATTTGAGTGTGAGGGGTAAATGTGAAATTAGATCTGCACTTAGGTGTAAAGATTGAAGTCGTGAGGCAAGGTTTCTTCGTTCTCACATACACTCTCTTCTCTTTACAGGGTTAGTTTGCTAAATCTTGTGCGCTAGTATGCGATTTTTGGGAATGTAATGTGATTTGCCGGAGACATACACAGGCATTACACGAGGTGCCAGCTTGACTGCACCGGGTGCCCACCAAGTAATAAACAACTATGAGGAAAGTGTGGTCAATCAGACTAATGTTGAGTTTTCAGCTGATGAGCTTTATGTCTTAATTAAGGGTTTGTGTTTCAATTTGTCCTCAAAAGTTGATTATAGCTTGATAAAGAGAACGATTGCGGAAATGAAGAGTGGCTGTGAGTAGAAAAAAATTTCATTTCTCACAAGCTATCTTTGTTACTAACAATTGTGGTATCTCACGGCATGTCAAGCAAAGTGTTCCTTATGTAAGTCCTTTCTGCTAATAGTGCGAATGTCAGGTTGTGAGAAAATATTTTTTTAGTTACGAAGGCTGACAAAGGGAACTCTATAGTTTTAATTACTGACGAGTATTACATTTCTTAGACTTTCAAATTTTTTGATGCAAATGGCACAGTAGAATTGAAGAAGAAACCGCTCGCCTCCTTTTGTCAATATTTAAAAAAAGTTTCAATGATTCACGTTTTTAGTTTAAGTCAGATTTTTTAGGAAAAAGGTCTTAACGTCATGAATCCCACAATGCCCACATTGCGCTTTCAGGTTAAGCTTCATAAACTGGATTTTCCGAGCAAGCTCACTGTTTCATCTATTCAGAGCCACGATCGCTGTGTCAGTTGCTTTGCAAAGGAAATCTTAAAGAAATTTATACTTGCCCTCAGTCCTACAGTGTACGAAATAGCTTTGAATTAGTCAGCTTGCTACAGAACGTACAGGTCCCGGTTTGGGCGCTACTTGTTTCCCTAAATACTAAGAATCTTTATATTAATATCCAATTGAAGAAACCCCGGAACTTCTTGCGAAAATTTCTTTGAAGTTTCGGAAAATAAGTCTAGGCGAGGCTAGTGCGTTTGCTATACTCATGCGCCTATCCTTGTCTTTTAATTACTTTAGGTTTAACGGTGGCATTCATCATCAAAGCGATGGTCTGTCCTTGGGATGTAGCCTTTCTGGGATCTTGTCTGATATATTGTGAATCATCTTGAAAATAAGTTCTTGACTCTTATCCTCATCTAAAAATAAAAATTATTGTGTACCACAGATATTTGGATGGTATAGGCCTATTTGTCCTTTTCCAGGGCAGTAGGGCCAACGTAGATTCATTTGCACAAGTTTTCAACACAATGGGAACATACAGTTAACGGTAAAACACGAAGTTGATGGTAGTTTGAATTCTCTTGATCTTCAGATTTACAGGGCAGGGTCTAAGTTTATGAATATCTTTCGCAAGCCGACTGCATCTGATGTCATTATTGTTTCAGAATCCTGTCACTCTGTTGCACAAAAGCGTGGATTCTTTCCGTTTATGTTCCACAGGCTCGCTAGATTAAGATTAGACGAAGATGCGGTCAATAAAGAAATTAATATCGTAATGCAAGTGTACCTGGCGAATGTTTTTCTGAAAAGAGTATGCGGAATATGGAGAACAGAATCCTTACAAAGTGCAACCCGAGGTACCTATGTACCAAAATGGAACACCTACAGCCGTCCTTACGATGTTACTTATTATTTGGTTACCAGTTTTGTTGCTTCAGTGCATCATCTTCAGGTCTTAACTGACGTTCAGGAGATTAACACCCCCTGAGCGTCAGTTAAGGCCTAAAGATGCTGTACTGAAGCACCGAAACTGGTAACCATATAATAAATACCATCGCAGGGACGGCTGTAGGTGTTCCATATTATTACATAAGTGAACGGCCGAAGTCATCAGACCCCCAACAGTAGGTTGGATATACAAAAACCAGGTACCTACGTCTAAAGATAGGTTGCAGCGTGCAAGCTTGTCCTATTTCGGCCCTTGGTGCGATAAAATAGCGCAGGCCTTTAGAAAGGAAAAGGTACAAGCAGGTTTCCGCACACAGAAAGAACTTGGCTTTTTTTGCAACACAATCTTGAAACTGGGGATAGAAAATTTAAAAATTCGGGGTTTTATAAAATTGTGTGGGTCAGAGTGGGAGGAAATTTATAACAACTTTTGGAGAACACATGTACCGACGAAATAATAGGGCACTACGTTGCCGTTTAGAAACGAACGGTCATGTTTGGCCCTTGATGAATGAAGGCATAAAAGTCCTGCACATTGAGCATTAGGGTAGGGACCTTGATATCCTGGAGTAACTCGAAGTGCATGTGCACCACGAGTTACATCCTACTAACTGTAATTAACGAAGAGATTGGAGGTAGCAGGAACTGGTTTTTCAATATTTTTGATGATGTGTTACATTAGTGATCTCATTTAGAACTGCAGCTTTCACGACTCTCATTTATCATGGTTCCTTTTGTTTTATTGTTTTATTTCTATATAAATGGAAACTGGTTTTTGGGGTGCCCATGCGACCCTTTGTGAAAATGTTTGTCTGGCTTTCGAAGTTTGTCTAACACTTGGAATTTTATTACCTGAAGCTTGTTTCGTTTTATTATCTATAAATATGACGGATAAATGGGTATCACCGTTCTGAGTGCAGCATGCTCCTCCTATGACAATTTTGTAGGTGTTCTTTTAATAAAGATTTGGTGATTTGCACAAAATTTTCAATTTCTGTCCTCGTAATTTTTGTTCATAGTGATTTTGTGCCCAGGGATATCTCTATGTACTTTCATCATTTTCGATTATTGTGTAAAATATATTTTAGTTTTCCATTCTTAAAAATGAGTGCGAAAACTTCGTCTTTGCTGTCCTCAGTGCAGCACATTGCTGTGTAGCAGCTTTCGGCAGCTTTATTACCAATGGTTTTATGATTTATTCCTACGGTTTTGTTATAAGACATCAAATATGGATTTCTGTACTTGTGTAAAAATCAATTTTTTGTAAAATACACTTTTTCCTCCATACCTTCAATTCCTGACTAGTTTGAATCACGTAATCTGCATTTTGCTGGTCTTATGATTTATTGATGCCACTTAATTTGTTTGTATTTGAATGTATTTTATTGTACTATATGAGTTGTTCCCGTTAATTTGTGGATTTTGATGATATTCATTGTTACATACGGATAACTGTAGCCTTTTTTTACTTACTGTAATATTGATTGTGTTTGACATCGTTTGGAGACTAAGTTCGGCACGCGATCTGACAGGTTTCGCTCTGGTTAGCGTGATTCGTTCACTTCAGTTTCCATGTTCAGCCATTGCACTTAACCGTTTTCTCTGGGATGTCTCGTGTGCTATATGTCAGTGCTAATGCAACTTTCTTTATTACTTAGGCTGGTATGTATTCTGTAAATTTGTCGTTCACTTGTTTGCCTTACTGTGAAGGTTTTGAAGTATTTTTTTGCTCATGATTCATATATTTTTTACCAAATTATCTGACGATGTGCCACGTCCGAAACGACAATAAGCAGTTTGGATTCAATACAACACTTCTACGGAACATCCCAGATCTGTTATTAGCGACTAATCAGCGTTGTACGTTTATTGGATTAACCATAATGATCGCGTACCTCATGCACAAACTTCAAGTCGCAATTGCAATGGAAATGAAATGGGCATTTGGCGTCATTGGCCGGGAGGCCCAGGGCAGGTCCGGCCGCCTTGGTGCAGGTCTTATTACATTCGACGCCACATTTGGCGACCTGCGCCCCCGATGGGGGTGAACCTCCAGTCCCTGAGCGGAGAAAATCTCCGACCCAGCCGGGAATCGAACCTGGGCCCGTAGGACGGCAATCCGTTACGATGAGCACTCAGCTATCGGGGCGGACGCAGTTGCATCGACACCCAGTTTCAGTAATGAAACAGACAAAAATATGTTGGTTTATGTCAGTTATTAGGTATTTTCATTTTGTATAATGGCATGGATGTAGAATGCATATACCAAGGATCAGAAGTCTCCATTGCAAGAAATGAAAAATCTAAGCCAAGGACAAATTTGGGATTTAGATAAGGATGCAGTTCGTCTCTGATTCTTTTTCATACATACACTGACGACATGCCATGGCAATGGGTAAGAAAATTAAATTTTAGTTTTTACAAGATCAACAGAAGGAATTATTCTGTGACATGGCTCTTTGCAATGATCAAATTGTGATTGTTGCTAGTGAGAACACAGTCCAAATAGCTGCCCATAATTTATCCACAGCAGCTAAGTTATGTAATACATTAGTACGTCGCGCATGGTAGTCTAGTGGTAATGCGTACACCTGGAAACAGAGAGGTCTCGAGATCGAAACTCACTTGCACCGCAAGTCTTTTAGTCTTTGTTTAACATAGCCTTCCCCTCTCAACGATGGAAGGAGTCGTCACAAACAACACGTGGTTCGGATTCCATCGCCCCCTTTCCCTGTTTGGATAACTGGGGTAGGACATGAACACGTAAGTTGCCCAAACAGCGTCCAGTAGAAAGAATTGTATCAGACCATTGAGTCACACTAAATTATTATTGTTATTGTATCTACTAGTACCTTAAAATAAATAAAATTATGGCTTGCAGAGGGGGGGAGGCAGTGTGCACCAAAATAGTAATAAATGATCAGAAAATAGAAAGAGCAACTTCTTAGGAAGTACCATCTCATTCTGACAGATGCGACATAAAAACGAAAGTAGTAAGATGTAATTATATTAACGGAATAATCTGTAGAACTCTCACACTAAATTAAGAACCCTATTTAAGTTCACCAAAACGATGTCAGTACCATTCATGATATATGGACATGAGTCATGGACTGTAAACAATAGAAAATTAACAAAGAATACAAGCATTGGAGGTGCAATTCCTAAGAGGAGTAGCTTGGTACACACTCTCAAAAACGAGGAGAAGTAATGACATTGGAGAGAAACTGGGAGAGAAAAGCTTAAGTGAACAGATTAAGGGATAAGGAAACAACTGGAAGGACCATGTCGCAAGAATGGAAGGCAGCGGAATACCAAAATTAATTATGAATTATTACCTAGCAGGTAGACGATCTTTAGGGAGACCAAGGAAAGGTGGGAAGATCAGTAATTTACCTCAAGAGACGATAAGAAGTAAACGGCAAGTACGTGCAGAAAGAAGAAAAAAGAGCAGAGGTGATCGCGCAACCTCTTTTCTGTTTCCCAAATGACCAATCAAACGATCTCCAGAAGTTATATTTGAAGTTGTATGAGGAATGTGCAGGATACCCATTATGATGATACCATATGGCTTGCCTTTTATTCAGTGGGATGGTTCCCAATAGGGAAGCAGCATATCTCTTAGGAAATGTGCATACCTACTGTGTGGCTGCTTAGAATCCCACCAATACAGCGACGACGAAAGACGCAGTTCTTGGAAAGCCCGCACTGTACGTTGACAGAGTAAGCTCTTTGTGTAGCCTCTTCCCCCAGCATGAGTGTCTTAGAAAGCGAGGGATTTTCACGAGTACTTCCCACTTTAAAAACATTTTGTGCGTAACTAGAAACAAACCTACAGTCTCGTGAACACTGGAAATCACATGAATCAAGTGACAGCATTATTCGTTTGGACAAACTCTCTATGCTGCATTTATTATAATTCCAATCTTGGATCACAATGTTTATATGTAATCAGGTTCTAATATCAATCGGTAATTACCATCTTCATAGCTACAAAAATATATGCACATAGAGACAGCCTAATTCACAAACGCACTCCTAAGTATACGAAAGTTAAGCAGAAATAATACAGCTGTACAACATATCCATACCACAGTAAAAACGTGTTGCAGTATATGCATTGTACACATCACTCATTACTTGAGATGGTGGAATCAAAATCATTAGCCGTTTCGGCTTCGTCAGACAAATAAAATTGTGGTATGTAAAGAGCACCATTGAAGCATACTTGCTGCATACGAAGAGAGAGAGAGTTATACTGCCGTGCAGCGGGAAGAAGCGTGCCTCAGTCCAAGCCTGCCAGATGTAGCCCCTACACGTCAGTTTGCGTATTTTCAAAGTACATTCTTTATACTCAAGTACATAAAAAGTTCACATTTTGTGAAAGGCATCCTTTCCCCATTAAATTTATTGTATGATGTGTAAATAAAAGCATTTCTGTTTTATATTCTTTTCATATAATTGAATATAAAGAATGTAATTTTTGAAATCATGTAAATTGACTTACAGTGGTAACATTAGCGCTCTTGGATTGAGACACGTTTCTTACCGCTGCACGAAGGTATAATTGTGTCTCTCTTTATGTACAGTATATATGCTTCAATGGTGCTCTTTACATACCATAATTTTATTTGTTTGACGAAGCCGAAATGGCTAACCATTTTGACTGCACCATCACATGTAATGGCGTGATATATACAATACAACACGTTTCTACTAAGGTATGGATACGTTGTACTGTTGTTTTATAGTGTTTTCTGTTTCAGATTCAAATAGTTGGGTGTAAATTTATAAACTAGTCTACCTTCTTGTATTCGTATTTTCTCAGGTCTGAAGGCGGACAACAGCGACCGAAATTAATATCCTGATAAATGTTGTGGTCGAAGACTGGAATTACAATATAGCAATTACTTTCCTGGATCGCTGAAAACTTTTACTTGACTATGTCGCAGTTTGTAAAGACTGTCTATACATTGCAAGAAACTAAATCTGTTGAACACCTTAGAAATTTCACCTGATGATTTGTAGAAGAGTAATAAATACACATTCCAAAACCCCTCTGAGACGTCACGTGTGAAAAAGCAAAAGTGAGTTCTGTGTATGTATCTGATTTCATATCCGTAGAGCTTATCCTGAATCCTAATTTCATAACAATTCGGATCCCTCGGCTGGGCTCCCGGATTTGCAAAGAATAAAACCCCGGGCGCATGGAGCAACTCAAACGTTTCGCTCTTTGGTGTAGCTGCGAAGACAGAGAGCAGAGTGCAGATATTAAATGTTACCGGCTCGTTTAATAAAGAGCTTCATTAATTCTGGGACAACTCCGCTGTTAAAGCTTTAATTAAGCTTGCAGCCAGTCATGAATCACTGAGAAAAAAGGCTGAGGCCGGCAAGCGTTTCCCCCAAATGCTTCGCGGACTGCAGCGTCGGTTCTGCGCCGACCGTTCAGGATTCCCTTGGGGGCCGCAGGCGTTAAACCCGAAAAAAGAAGAGAAAGCGGTAACCTGCGCCATGTTCTGTATAAAACCAGTCGTAGCTTTCGCCAAGATACTTCTAGGTTTACCAACAAACGCCTCCAGTCACAGGTGACACTACGTCAAATAATAAAAGCTACAACAATGCTCAAGGACAACCCTTTTGCTACAATGGTGATTAAGAGGGTTTGTCTGCCTTAACCTGAACAAATGAAATCTGTACTCCGTGATATGCCTTTCACGTTTTTTTATTATGAAGCGCCTCCAGTCATTTGAAATACATAGATATTGACATGCAACATTATTTATTTCTGGATTAGAAATTTATTTTGAACAGTTTACGAACATCTGTGATGGTCTCTAGTTTTGTATGTACTACTTACTCATTAAATTCTTTGGTCGTCCACTGTGTTCTTTTGTTACTTACACGTCTTCTAAACTAGGTAGTGTGTACACTTGTCACCACAGTGCAGTGCAGTAATTGTTTCTATACCATTGCACCACATCAGTGTGATTTGTTTTTATTGTGTTTTCAACTGTATAATCTCTCTGCGTAATGTTAATGGGCAGTCATTTTTTGTTAATTTGTTGGTATGTTTACCCTAACAACTTATGAGAATTCTAGGGAGGGAGGAGATGACAAGGTTTATGAAGAGAAAAGGAGAAAGTACTTTCCATATGTTTCCTAAAACAAATTCAGATGAACAATAAAGCTAATGATTTTACCAAGAGGGTCGACAAAAATATGGAAAAACCACAAACAAAACGCACTGTGATGCCTAATGTAGTATCGGAAAACCGTTGGTTTTCAAATAGCTCCCAGTCGCCTCGAAATGGTTAAGTCATACACCACTCTTCCTACAAAATAGTGCCAAGTTCAAGTGAAGATGATGAGCTCACGCACCTGTCTCTCCACAGCAGACCACAAAAGCTCAATAATACTGAAGTCTGGTGTCTGTAGTGGCAAGGGAAGATGCGACACTTCATCCTCATGCTCACAAAAATAGCTGTGGATGTTGTAGGCTGTACGCAGCTCGTGGTCGTGCGGTAGCGTTCTCGCTTCCCGCGCCCTGGTTCCCGGGTTCGATTCCCGGAGGGGTCAGTGATTTTCCCTGCCTCGTGATGACTGGGTGTTGTGTGATGTCCATAGGTTAATTAGGTTTAAGTAGTTCTAAGTTCTAGGGGACTGATGACCATAGATGTTAAGTCCCATAGTGCTCAGAGCAATTTGAACCATTTTATTTTTCTGCTGTAGGCTGTGTTAACAGTTTCCCTATCGCCTTGGAACATAGCATCATTGCAGGGGAGCAAACATTGTACAATTGAATGAACCTGATCAGACAAAATGGCCACATAATCCTTGGATCCTTGGCAGTAATGTGACCTTCCAGACTAACCATGGGACCTACGGAACACCACGACATGGGTGCCCAAATCATCATTCAACCTCCGCCATGTTTGTCTCTTGGAATGTAAACCCGGCCGGAAGTCGGAAACAGTGTGCAAGAAAACTCATCCGACCAAATGGCACCCTTCCATTGCTCCTTGAGTCGAGGTTTTATGGCTGTGGCAGCAGATTTTTCTCTAATGGACATTTGTGACGCTGATGTCTGCTTTTGAAATTTCAGCTCGCCTTACGATTAATCCCTGAATGCGAAGCTCCTTTCGTGTCTTGACACTCACAAGGTTCGCAACAGTGAAATTCAATTCTGCAGTGACTTTTGTAGCTATCGTCCTCTTATGTTTCCTGATAATCCTCTTCAATAACCGTACGTTACAAACATTCGACACATACTTTCGTCCATATTGTGACTTACCCGATAATGTTTTTCTCTTCCCTTGTATGCAGGATATAGATTCGATATGGTGCCTCTTCAAACACCAAACACTTCGCATACCTTGGTATCAGAAGCACCCAAAGTACGAGCACCAAAAGTTCGAGTTGACTTAGATACGACATAATGCACTCAAAACTAAACAGAACGCTGTTCTGACCGCGACTGACAATTGCAAAATATTGAGGACACTGGACAGGTACCGTTTGTGGTCAGATACAACTGCGCAACCTGCAGGATCGGGTAGCATCTGCATTTATGTCCAACACTGCGTTTCTCGCGACGCCCAAACCCTGTACTTGAGGCACAAATACCAAATCACGATAAAATGACTGAAGTTACAGAAACAATACGTGCACTGAAAAGCGTGTTAGCTCACCAGCGAAAAGATTAGTCACCCCCAAAAAGGGGCACCCTGGTCGCTTTGGAGTGCTGCAGATGGCCTACAGCTGGCGCCAGGCGATCACGTGAACCTCCCCTACTGATAGTCACGTCAGTGTAGTTACATGCATGTGCCAGTCGGCTATATGGAATCAGCACAGTGACAAGGTTCAACTGAAGACGTGACAGAATGGCAGAATGGAGCTATCATGTTTGGACGTGCCCATGGCTATAAGCATCTCGTGAATGAAGTTGTGTGATTTGTTGGTGTATCAAAGCAGAATGCCCAACGTGTCTTCAAGTAGCAGTGTTTCAGCCTCAGCTATTGCTAAGTTACAGTCGTGTGATTCAAGTTGGAGGTGTCGAAACTGGGCCCTGTAAGTGACACACGTTAACCAAACACCCTTCAAAATAATGAACCGGGAATTAAATGACTATTGAATGAAACAAGAATCATAATTAATTTGGTTTAGTCTGTCAAAAAAATATTTGGCTATCAATTATAATATTGTAGTTAAACGTTGGCGCATCTGAATGAAGGGTTTGAAATAAGATTCTAATAATCACGCAAATTAAACAATTGCAGTTGCAAAGCTGTACCATGATTGTCATGATATTAGTAGTAATGAGGGGTGGTACAACAGAAAAATCTTTCTAAGTCCCTCGATACATCTGCTACGGCGGTGGATCCTGGCGGTAAAGAGTCTCAGAGATGAAGCGATGGCAGTTCTCTATGAGGAAGTCAAAGAAGAAGTTGTCTTGAAGGCCTTCTCTGGAGGAAAAGAAGAAGAAGTAATTTTTTACCTAGTATTCGCTTCAACAAGAGCTCACATTTCCGTGTTTTCGCTCTTAACTCTATTCGGACTGATTAGACTACGGATCTTCCGAGCACCTACCTCTAAAAATGTTGTTTAGAAAAAGTTGGTCCCCTTCCCTGGGATATTCTTTAGGCGGTTAAACGGTAATGCATGCCCTAACATTGAACATCGCTCTCTGTGGTCAGTGAGGTGGGTAGTCATAGGCACAGGAGTTTCTCTGTGTAACTTCTGGTTCATTCATATTAGCCAATCCCGGCTGTCCTTACGTCGCATAATTTTTTTTAAGTCAACGTTCAGCGGCGTCTCGCGCTTACGTGGCCCCATGGCATTGCCATCTCAACTCAATCTGCTCTCATTGTCCCCTCATTAAATAGGGCATGCAAATTCGAATAAAGAGTAAGTTATATTAGTCAGCTACTGACAGTTCACTAGTATTACTGTATATCTCATTTCTCTGTATCGATTAATTATTCTGATCGAATGGATCTTTGCATTACGATTTTACGTATGTTATTGGACTATTTCCGGAAACACAGCCAAGTAACATTATGTAGCATGTAGTAAAAACAGGGGTCTTAAAAATATTCTGACAGGGATCGCAAACGGGTGTCACAGCATGTTGATGACAGTCGGTTTCAGACCCGGTAGGACTTGCTGATGTAGTGAATGTAGGTCATCGCAGCCAATTTCAGAGTGAATATGCTGAAAGTAACTGCGTGCAGTGGAATTCGGTTACACCAATGCTCACAGCGATACGTAAATGACAGTTGACCGAACAATACAGAAACTTGACAGTTACTGATTAGAGAAATGCAGTGCCACCCAATGAGTTGCGATTTGGCCTCTTTTGAAATAATGCAAGGTGTAAGTACGCCGATCGCACAATCGGGTGTTTAATCCATAGTGTGTGGGATGTACAGTTTTAGCCGGAGGAGGTTCTACGGTTTTGCGGTGGTTATTTTCCGTACCATGGGCGCACACTTTCAAGTTACCGTGAAAATGAACCAGGAAGTATGTTTAAACTTTTTTGGCGACCAAGCGTTGCCCTTCCTTACACATCCGCATGTTGGATGTATACTAGTCACTACCGTCTTCCAAAATAATGAGACTTAGAGGGCTGTATGCACACCCTATTGGTTTGATGAACACTAACGCACCGTAGGTGACCCGCTAAATCGCGAGAGCCTAAACCAAAAAAAAAAAGTTTTTAATCATCTAAAACAGCGACTGACACGTACCAATCAACATTTTTTTCGGTTTAGTAACTGTGCGAAGTCTAATACTTCGTGACTTCTGCTGCATATGGCATACCTGAGAAAACATTTCGTCTCTCTTTCTCATGACATTAAGGCCACTACCAACTGTAGTGACGTTGTTTTACGGCATTAGCTTTTATGTGTCCTGGGTGTGACTGATTTTTTGTCTTGAGTGCTGAAATTCTCTTGTCTAGCTCAATTTGGAGCCATGAGTATTACCGGCACTTTGCTCAACTCCACTTATCGCACTAAAAAGAAAAGAGAAAATTCAGCCTTTTGTGGCGATGATTATGCAAGCCTTCATCGAAGACCTAAGGGGGCGCCTGTTTCTCCGGACTGCACTATCGTTTGACATGCCGGCATTTAACATGTGAAGGACGGTCGAAAACAGTCTGAAAACTTGTAAGGCTGTTGCAGGGGACGTTGTGCTCAGAAATAATTGCTAAGAAAAAAAATCCGTATGCTGCGCCGTTTCCAGGTTATTTAGCATTAAAGTTAGCCAATCAGGTCGTTGCGTGCAAATACAAGCACTTGCACGTGCTAAAATGCAGTAATGCACAGACATCTTTGGGTCCTGGAGTTACCACTTTCTGTAATACTCATTACCAGTTGTCCGACCCTGGTAGCTGAGTGGTCAGCGCGACGGAATGTCATGCCTAACGGCCCGGGTTCGATACCCGGTTTGCTCGGAGATTTTCTCCGCTCAGGCACTGGGTGTTGTGTTGTCGTTATAGTCATCATTTCATCCCAATCGACACGCAAGTCGCCGAAGTGGCATCAACTCGAAAGACTTGCACCAGGTGAACGGTCTCCAGACGGGAGGCCCTAGCCACACGGTATTTGCATTTATTACCAGTTAAAATGTACCTCTCTCTTAAGGCATAAATTTAAAGTATGTGAGCAAAACCTACATTTGTTCGGTGTGAGGATATCAGACGAAGACCACGTTTGCCGACACCGACACTGACAGGCTCCTTATATTTGCGCGCGTGACGATTAACAAATATCTCTTAATCTCACAACCTCTTCTGCAACACCTCTACCAGGTTCCGGACTATTTCTGACTACTCTTTATATGGGATATGATCGAATTGTAATTTTGAGGGTATGGATGCCGTCCGCCAGG
The DNA here is from genome assembly GCF_021461385.2 of Schistocerca piceifrons. Classification (NCBI taxonomy): domain Eukaryota; kingdom Metazoa; phylum Arthropoda; class Insecta; order Orthoptera; family Acrididae; genus Schistocerca; species Schistocerca piceifrons. The sequence continues at coordinate 650,291,860 of NC_060140.1, read as the reverse complement.
AATTGGTTCAAATGGCTCTGAGCACTATGGGACTCAACTACTGAGGCCATTAGTCCCCTAGAACTTAGAACTACTTAAACCTAACTAACCTAAGGACATCACACACATCCCTGCCCGAGGCGGGATTCGAACCTGCGACCGTAGCGGTCTCGCGGTTCCAGACTGCAGCGCCTAGAACCACACGGTCACCTCTGCCGGCTCGCCAGGAATTAATCCAAGTTCGCTCCGATTCCGGGTCACCACGTTTAGAGCATCTGTGGGCGTCACGTTATGTTGTTTTCAGCCTGAGACCATGTACATTTTTTTTCAATTCTAACAAGTTTTATATTATTGTCGACCTGCTCTGTGATAATCTCGTTCAGCCTTTTTTCACAAATGTTAATGTATAGTGGCTGCGAACTACACACAATGTCCTTTAAAAACACACAACACTGCAAATCGTGGAATACGTTTTAAGAGAACTTCACCTTTTGAAGACGGATAAAGGAACTACATACAAAGGTAGACCTGAGCCGAAAGGTTTCCTTTGGTTTGAGATAGAACGTCGACTTCCCACCAGACCCCAGTGTCCAACATCACTACGTTCTCCAGTTTTGGGTCTTGAGGAAGAATGAACTGCCATTCCTACTGAATCATTCAGTCACGTCACTGAAAGAGTCTGCAGCAGAGTTCAAGCCATCATAACACTCTTGCAACAAAAATACAAGGTATTAGATAAAACGTCTTCTGTGCAATGCTCGGACTGCCCACAAGGAGCTTTTACATCTTAATTTCAAATGCATCTTTTCTATCTGACAGGCGTTTAATGTCATTGGGCAAGTGATCAAAGAGCTTGGTGGCAGCGTTATTCTCCCCTTTCTGAGATAAAGTCAAGTTAAAAATGAATAATAAAAGTTACTTTTTCTTCTAATTATCTATATATGTTTCCCATCATTCGTTTTGAAATCGGAGTATTTGCGATATTTTTCATGAGAGAATATAATTATGTACTCGATACCGCAGTTAAATACCTAACTCCATAAAAAATCGGCTATAACATGATCGAGTGTGAGCTCCCCATATGAGCAGCACATTCTTTTCTTACGCAACGCTTTTGAGCAATGAAGGCATTCACTCAAAAAATGAGAAAAATTAGTTGCTCCAGAATATAATTTACTGAATTACAATACATAAATATATTAACTACCTTATTTGTCTATTACCAAGGTTTGCAATAATACGAAACACAACAGTACTTAACTGAGTTGTTTAAGATGTTCTAAAATATGTGTGTTGTGTTTGGGGGGAGAGGGGGAACGGGGGAGGGGGGAGTGCGCACACACGGTCGCACTTTTTTCCAGTTTAAATTCTCATAAGTACATACTGACTTGCTTACTACTGTTCATACTTAAAATTATTACTGGTGTTCTCTAAGTATGGACGTGCAGAATTGAACATGCTGTGTTTTTATAAAATTTAGACGGAATAGCCACGCACAAAACAACAGTGAATCGTTTCACTTTTAACAGCTTCTACCCATGCTGAAACACAGCGCACGGGTCAAGCAATTAACATACTGCTCTCATGAATATGATGTTTATTGGTTACACAAAAAGGGATGTTCGACTTTTGACTCCAAGAAGACAGTATTTGGGAAACGACGGTGTTTGTGAACTGTTCGTCGGTCTCTGGTGTAGAGCAACGTAGCTGTACTAGTTAGTTACGTGTTGCATAGGTCAGTTGAACGATTTTTGCTATCTGAGTTATGTGGAAGGTGTCATAAAGAATTTTCACTCTATAGTGGTGTATGGAAAGAGTCAGATTGCAAGATATGTATACATGATTAATTTCAGTAGATGGCTACATGCTGGCCACTTTGTAAATGGAACATTAGCCAACACTTACCATTAATCAACATTATCTTTCACTCCTACTCAAGCAATTATACTTAAATGTACGTTCACTCTAAGAGTATTCCACGTATTCCACGAGGCTACCAGTTTTTAAGCAAAAGTTCTATTATGGAATAGGACTTGTCCAGAAGACATGCTTTTAGGTTACATTTAAAGCTTGCCTTAGTACCTTCAGCGATTTTATGTTGATCAAAAACTTTCGTTGATGTATTCTTACTGCTATCTTTTGTCCGGTCAATATCGTCCTTCTAAGCGATGAGTTACTACAGTGGCGTAAAAAAATCGCAACACCAAGAAGCAGTCGTGCGACGAAAACGAAAGTTGGTAGGCGTGTTTCTACATCTGAAAGATACTGTATATTCAAATTTCGCTCCAGTCGCATAAAAGGACGCAAATGAGGTTTCCTTTAAATATGCACTGTAACGGTAGTGACCGTCAATTACCTTTGAGATAGGACGTGGTGAGTTGATGTTAGTCAAGAATGTCTTGAAGACGATAAAGACGCCGTTATCAACATCTTACTGAGTTTGAACGAGATCCAGTAATAGTGTTACAGGAAATTGAATGTTCCTTCTGCGCTACTGCGGAAAGACTTGACAGGAATGTAGCCACTTTATTTGCACATGATTGCTGAAGAATACCGCCCTCAGGATGGCCACTTCGAACTACCGAGAAGAAAGACCATTGTGTTCGGCGTATGGCTCTGGCAGATCGTACTTCATCTCCAGCAGCAATTTCATCAGCGGTTGATGCCACAGTAACACAATGATCTGCTACAAATAGGTTACTTCAAGGATAGCTGAGAACCAGATGCCCTGTAGAGTGCACTCCACTGACCCCAAACCACCTCCATTTGCGAACTCAGTCGTGTCAAACGAATGCTTACTGGAGGGCAGAATGGAGGTCAGTTGTGTTTTCTGACGAAAGCCGGTTCTGCCTCTGTGTCAGTGATGGCTGTGTATTCGTTAGAAGGAGGCCAGTTGAGGCCTTGCATCCAACCTGACTGCGTGCTAGATGCACGGGATCTGCCCTGGAATCATGGTCTGGGGTACGATTTCGTATGCCACTCTTGCGGTTATCCTACGAACTCTGAGAGCAAATTTGTACGTCAGTGTGGTGAGTCGCTATTCATGAACAGGATGCCATAGGGTGTTTCCAACAGGATAACGCTCGCCAGCATACCGCTATTGTAACCCAACAGGCTCTATAGAGTGCCGACATGTTGCCTTGGTCTGCTCTTGCACCAGATCTCTGCCCAACCGAGCACATATGGGACATCATCGGGCGACAACTCCAGCGTCATCCACAGCCAGTAATAACCGCCCTGTATTGACCGACCAAGACCAACAGGCAAGGATCTCCATCCAACAAACTGACAGCCGCCGCCTGTACAACTCAAGGCATGCACGTTTTCATGCTTACATTTAACAGTCTGGTAGCTACACCGGTTATTAATGTACCAATATTTCGCATTTTGAATGTCTTATCTCGCGCTTACATTAACCTGTGATGTTACAATGTTAATCACTTATGTTATCTAGACAAATGTATTCCTGAAATTTCGTTACTCTATATAACAACGTTTTGGTGTTCAGATTTCTTTTCCGTGTATGTTAAATATGTTTGGAGATTGGTCGTTTGCTTCCGAACTAGCAGTTATACGAAGGCCAAAAGTAGCTTAAGTTATTTGACTAGATCAGTAATACTTTTCTTGTAGGTGTAGTTTTCATATATGTGTACTTCAAAATATTTGGATCACTCTGCCCACATTACTGACTTTATGTGCTACATCATTTATAAATATTTTTTGTGCAGAACTGAATAAGAGCGTTTTTTTTTTAATTTTGTAATTAAGGGAGAGAGTTCATTTTCAGAGAAATACGTAATATTTCTTTGAAAAACATCGTTAACATTTCCTTTGTTGCTATCTCTCTGATAGGATACGTTATATTATTAGCGTTGTCTCATCAGAAGACTCCGGCGTTGTAGACGACAACCAACAGTGGTTAATAATGCAGGTGGCGAACACAGGGATGCAGTGGTAAGCAAGCATACTGCATGCAGCCGCACATTCCTCTCCCTCCGGGTGCACAAGATGGCTGCCTCGTGTCACTGGGCCGTTGACGTCCGCTGCGTCAATCAACCCCTCTCCCCGCCGCATCTCCCACACGCGAGCCATTGATCTCATATCCGCTTCGCTGTGATTGCATTTCTTCCAACGCAAGAACCAATTTCGCGCTAGAATAACCCACAACCTCCGGTAGGCGGCAATTCTCTCGCAATCAAAGGCGGAATCCTGCTCACATGATTGGCGTATTAATCGACGCACACCGTCGACGGGGAAATGCAGTGTCACTAAGTGTCAAAACATGCCAGTCAGTGAATAGCCTCGTACTCTTCTGGTCGGCACCACTACACTGCGCACTGCTTTCTGATTTAAACTTTTTCTCATGTCATGATTATCTACTGAATGATGCCATTTCAATAGATCAACAATATTCTGACTGGTCTGATTCATTCCGCCAATAATTCCTTTCCTGTGCCAACCTCTGCATCCCAGAGCATTACATGCACGGAATAAACCCATTTGTTTGATGGATGTTGCCAGTCTCCGTCTTCACCTACAGTTTACCATCGCTGATATTCATGTCCAGACAAGTGTCTTGTCATCCTGTCCCTTCTTCTTGTCATTGTCTTCCACAGATTCCTCTCCTCACCGTTTCTGCAGACACGTAGTTTCTTATCATACCACCTAATTTCCAATGCCCTCATACAATACAATCTCTCAAACTATTCAATTTCTTCTCCGTGTGTGTGTTTTTTTTTTTTTTTTTTTCCCCTCCACAGTCCATGATTCACTTCTACACAATGTTCTGCTACAAACGTACATTCTCACACATTTCTTCCACTGGTGCTTAATACTAGTAGACTTATATTGACTAGGAGTGCCCCATTTGCTTGTGCTTGTTTGCATTTTATGTTTTTCTTGCTTCGTCCGTCATGTGTTAATTTGCTTCCAGGGTAGTAGAATTGCTTAACTTCGTCTGCTCTGTGGTCTCCAGTTCTGATGTTATGTTTATTCCTTCATCTACATCTACATTTATACTCCGCAAGCCACCCAACGGTGTGTGGAGGAGGACACTTTACGTGCCACTGTCATTACCTCCCTTTCCCGTTCCAGTCGCGTATGGTTCGCGGGAAGAACGATTGCCGGAAAGCCTCCGTGCGCGCTCGAATCTCTCTAATTTTACATTCGTGATCTCCTCTGGAGGTATAAGTAGAGGGAAGCAATATATTCGATACCTCATCCAGAAACGCACCCTCTCGAAACCTGGACAGCAGGCTACACCGCGATGCAGAGCGCCTCTCTTGCAGAGTCTGCCACTTAAGTTTTCTAAACATCTCCGTAACGCTATCACACTTACCAAATAACCCTGTGACAAAACGCGCCGCTCTTCTTTGGATCTTATCTATCTCCTCCGTCAACCCGATCTGGTACGGATCCCACACTGATGAGCAATACTCAAGTATAGGTCGAACGAGTGTTTTGTAAGCCACCTCCTTTGTTGATGGACTACCTTTTCTAAGGACTCTCGCAATGAATCTCAACTTGGTACCCGCCTTATGTAACGTCTCTTAGCAAAATACATATTATGTGATAAAGAGAAAACATTGTGTATCATGTTTTGTTATTGTATAAAATTATGTACTTTTTTTATTTATTTGAGATAATATCTGTGTCGGCGAGTACTGAAACCGCCACAGACGATAAATATCAAACAAAGATGAGAATATGTGACTAGTATAAATAATACAGAACGAACATTAATTTCTCTGTCTTCTTCTTGGAGTTACGCGAGAAGGATAGCCTGTGACGTGATATTGTATGCTAACGTAGCATTCTTTTGTCGAGACTGAGAGATGTACGCCATTACGTACTCATTTTAAAGGTGTGTAATAATTAACATATTTAAATGTTTTGAATAGAGTTATTTAATGAAACCTTGCATTATTACTTGTAGTAGATTGCTTGGCATATTATCCCATCCCTTTAAGACATTTTCAGTTATTTAAATATTATCCGTGGTGCAGAGCTGCGCTACGAACGAACGAGCCGCTGCCGCGACGTATTCAAACTGCATTAAATGAAATCTATCATACCGCAAAGAAGCGGGAAGGTAATAGTGAAATAAAATTATTTCTTTCAGCTTCCGGACTTGCAGAGCAGAGCAGCAGATTTTATGATGTGTTTCGCAGGTTGACGCGGACTGCTGATAATATATTACTAACAGTTCAAAAAAGATAATTTACCTTCGTAATATAATAGGAATCTTGCTGTGCTTAGTTCTGGTCTGGCTAACCTTATAGTAATAAACGTATTTTTCTCCGATAATAGTCTCATGTTCTTGTGCTAGTCGTGGTACTTATTGGTGTTTTACTAACAACAAAAATCCACGGCAAAATTTTGTTGTTGAACAATCATTGCGAACTGTAACATCAGTATTCATAACAAAGTAATTTTCATTAACATTTTCAATAACTATAAAGTAGGGAAGATACGTTGAGTTTTATAGTGAGTTACAGTAACAAAAAATGTTCCTTTTATAGAAAGCCAGATACAGAACAATAAGAATACAATATATTCTGTTTTGTTGAGAATTAATGATTATAAAGAACTTCATAGCACAGCATTACTAAAAGGTATTTCGCGGCTCTTTTCGTATATGCGTTGTTACGCAAATAATAATAATAATAAAACAAAATAAACAGAAAAGAGCTTACGAAGCGAAACTGTCGCCCAAAAACGCGGGGCCCGAATTTGCAGTGGCCACGAAAATAATTGTTTTATGTATTTTCTTTCAGTGTCTATTGTTATATATATATGTATGTATCTAGTGATAAATGTATGTATGTGTATCATGATTAATGCCATGTATTAATGAATGTACAAACATTCTTTCATGAAAAAACGCACTACTGCAAGCGAGTCAGAGGAAATGATCCTGAGAGTACTGAGAAACAGTAACGACTACATTTTCCAAGGACTCTCCCAATGAATCTCAACCTGGTACCCGCCTTACCAACAATTAATTTTATATGATCATTCCACTTCAAATCGTTCCGCACGCATACTCCCAGATATTTTACAGAAGTAACTGCTACCAGTGTTTGTTCCGCTATCATATAATCATACAATAAAGGATCTTTCTTTCTATGTATTCGCAAACCATTACATTTGTCTATGTTAAGGGTCAGCTGCCACTCCCTGCACCAAGTGCCTATCCGCTGCAGATCTTCCTGCATTTCGCTGCAATTTTCTAATGCTGCAACTTCTCTGTATACTACAGCATCATCCGCGAAAAGCCGCATGGAACTTCCGACACTCTCTACTAGGTCATTTATATATATTGTGAAAAGCAATAGTCCCATAACACTCCCCTGTGGCACGCCAGAGGTACTTTAACGTCTGTAGACGTCTATCCATTGAGAACAACATGCTGTGTTCTGTTTGCTAAAAACTCTTCAATCCAGCCACATCGCTGGTCTGATATTCCGTAGGCTCTTACTTTGTTTATCAGGAGACAGTGCGGAACTGTATCGAACGCCTTCCACTTTTCGCTTTGCTTTCGTATTTCTCCGATTTACTCTCAGTCCATAACACGTGCTCTTAGATTGTTCATTCCAGTCATACAGGTTCTGTAATTCTTCCTCATTTTCACTGAGGGTAGCAGTGTCATTAGTGAATCTCATTTTTGATACCCTTCCGTCTTGAATTTCCGTCTCAGTCCTAAGCCTTTCTTTCATTACCGTCATTGCATTTTCGGTGCTTACACTGCACAGTAAGGACGAAAAACTATACACCGGTATTATACCATTACTAATCCCATAAATTCGTGCTTGGTCTTCTACTCCAATTTTTCCTCATTGTTTCTTGTATTTTTTGTATACTGCACATCCTTCCTTATAGCTTACAAATTTTCCTGTGAATGTCGACGATCTTGCATCATTTTTAAGTTGTCGAACGCTTTCTAAAGGTTCTTAAATCATATAAATGTGTTTTCATTTTTCTTAAGTCTTGTTTCCATTATCAAACGCAACGATATAACTCTCTACTGCCTTTACTATTTATAAAGCCAAACTGACATCACCTTCACAGACCCTCAACTTTTTGTTCATTCCTCTGAATGCGATTCTCGAAAGCACCTTGGATGCATGAGCTGTTAAGGTGATTGTGCGATATTTCTTGCATTTACCTGTCCTTACTATCGATATTTGTTCTTTTTTCCAAAAGACTCATGGTGTACTCCAGACTCATAGATTCCGTAGACGAACTTGAATGGTCGTTTTGTTGTCGCTTCCTCCAATTATTTTAGCAGTTCTTACAGAATGGTATGTATACCTGTTTCCGTATATGATCCCATTCTTCCAAATATCTGTTTAACTCTGACTCTAATAATAAATCTCACTATGTCTTCTATTTTGACTGCTACTTCATCTGTCACTGATCAGACATATCGTTCCCCTTTTTTCTATCCGCTCTACAGTTGGTAGACGAATTCCTCTCGCACTCTTAATGTGTATGTTGTCCTCTTTTCTCACAGTCGCAGTATTACAAGTTATGTAGCTTATACCATCTTTTGCGACTTTAATAAAGTCTAATTAAGACCAAACGCGTTTCGCTTTATTCTAAAGTATTTTCAGTGCTCACTGTAATGATATAGCTTTTCTTACAATTTCTTTTCTCCCATGCTTTCACTTGCTACTATATACAGTATTAAATTATCGTCGTTACATTGTTTTTTAAAAAAAATCGTTCTACATGTCCTTCTACACATATGTGATAGAGTTTATCACACAGCTCTTTCACTAACTCTAAATATATCCACGCTTTTTTGTTTTGAATATCCACTGTACTATATGAAAGCACTAATTTGTACATACTGAAGTTAGGACATATTAGCACTCTACACACACACGCACCCCCCGCCTCCCCCCCCCCCCCCCCCACACACACACACAAACAAAGTGGCAGATATTCCTCCCACACCAAAGCGAAACAAAAGATGAGCGCATTCCGCAAAGTATAGAAATGGTGAGATGTCAGTGGGCTTTCACAACAAAAAAACACGGATAAATTTAGTGTTAACGAAAGTATTGCGTGCTAAATCTACCACATGCGTGCAGGCGAAAGTGAATTATGACGTAAAAACCAAAGAAACCGTGAGCAACAATGACGATTAGTACTGTTTACACTAGCGATTGAAAGTATGAGAACTGTTCATGATCCTAGCAAATAAAATTTTAGGAAAAGCCATTTTGTTACAGTGACCTCTGAAGCTGTTTCAGAGGCAAGAGTCGGTATAACCCATTTAATTCTTAACGTTGACGCCCAAGCTAATCTTCGAATGAGTAGTTCATGGAAAGTGGTTCCAAACACCGATGCTTTGGTGAAAAAAAGAAAAGCTCAGACGGTAGAGCACTTTCCTGCGAAAGGCAAAGGTCCCGAGGTCGAGTCTCGGTCCGTCACACAGTTTTAATCTTCCAGGGAGTTTTAGAATAGATTCGTTGACGACAGTTTCTCGTGCAGAGCTGCCTTGTTCCGATTCCACTTACCCTCCCCTCCCCTCCGTTCCGCTCTCGAACCCTTCCCCCACCATTTCTCTCAGCGAGCCGGCCGGTTTCCCACTGCACAGACGCGGGCGCGAGCTAGCTCGCACGAGCAGATAGGTGAGCAGGCCTGGCTTTCATATCGTCTGAAGAAATTTCAAACCTTTCCGCAGTTACTCATGGAGTGAGGTCGTATGGCACTGTTGACAGTCGTCCGACTGTCAGGTGGTGTCTTTGAGCTCCGTTACTAGTAGAAGGCACCGAGTTTCACCACCTGTCTTCTGTCACCATTATGCATCCCAGGCATAGCACCACACTGTACACACACTCAACAGACACAGTTAAAACTCAGCTATCGTACATCTCTAGGAAAGGGGCCACCGGTCGCGATGCAAGAGAACCTTTTCCGACTAGGATGCTGAACTAACCCCTCGGGGTCTTCCAGCCAGCAGTGCCTTAATAGGATGGGGCTCCTCCACGCCCACACCAACACGGTGACCAAACCAAAAGTTCTACTGTCACCTCCGTATAACATATGTTTTTGAATCAGGAGTCACAGGATGCGGGCTGTGATGTTATCCATGCGTCTGTGTAAGATTACTCATTAACATGATCCATCAGGAGATAGAAAGTGGACGAAAGCGATCGAAGGGTAGCGGTTGTAAGGTCAGAGGGAAAAAAGTGCCAAGGTAAGCGCCAAGGGAAAAAAACCTCTGCGACAGTTGGATGGATAGTAAGGGCAGTAGCGGCTTGCTATCTGCGACAGTGCATGCAAGGTGTGGTTATGTTAGTTCGAGGTATCGTGCATCGTTACCTTTGTCGTTGTTGGAGCTCGTTGCGGCGCTTGCTGCAGTTGCTGCGTCCCTGCAACAGTTCCAGGTCGTTGTAGATTAGTGGGCAATCGGTCATAGATCGGCTCGCAGACGGTGTAGGGGATGTGTGTGGCTGGTTTGCGTGCTGTGTACAGTACGGTTTCCCTGCGGTTGCCTGTTTTCCGGCTGGTCGAACATCTGGGGTTTCCAGTAATAACTGTGTTGCAGGGGCTCGCCAGTACTGTCGTGTTAGCATTCTATGGACCATAGATGTTTAGTCCTAGTCAGTAGTGTTTTTTGTGTGTTATGCTTCCATCTATGGTTGTGGTCGTAGTTACCCAGAGAAAGGATAAAAGGGTTGCGCGAGTGTCTCGTGTTATTGTACAGTCGTGTGGAGAGTTTTTGGAATACCTGCTAGATAGTATCTAGCCGGTATTCCCGGTGAAGGTCCGCGATGCGTGTGTAGCGCGGAGCGTTGCTTATGATTTTGAGTACTTTGTTCTGTATGAGCTGCAAACGGCGCAGGCGAGTTGGCGCAGCGTATCCCCAGACAGGGGCTGCGTACGTCATCAGGGGTCGAATGAGTGTCATGTACATGGACCTAGACACCCTCCTGTTCTGTGTGCTACGCCTGTTAAGCATAGGATAGAGTTGTTTGAGCCTCGCGTTAGCTTTGTTGATCACGTGTTGAATGTGGTCCTCCCAGAGTAGTTTCCTGTCCAGCCAGACACCGAGGTATTTGACCTTTTCGCGGAAACGTGTTGGGCGTTTGTGTAGTGTTACTGGGTTGCAATGCTGATGTTTGCGCAGTTGCTTCGGTCTTCTAGTGAACAGAACGGCCTCGCACTTGTCGACGTTTACTCTAACACGCCATTTCACCAGCCAAGGCTCCGCCGTTCTGAGTGCAGTCTGTAGTCGTGAATCAATGTTAGACGGCTTCCAATCTTGCGCAAGGATGGCGGTGTCATCCGCGTAGATTGCTACCGTCGTGTTGTGTGTAGCTGGGAGGTCGTTAATGTAGAGGTTAAACAGTAATGGCCCTAGGATGCTTCCTTGGGGTACTCCTGCCTGGATACCATGTCGTGTCGATTGTTTGCCCTCCACGTCGGTGTTGAAACTCCTGTCCGTGAGATATGAGTGTATGAGACGTACGAGCCCGTCGGGCAACCCTGCGTCGCTAAGTTTGCGTATTAGACCGTTGTGCCATAGACGATCGAAAGCCTTTTCGATGTCCAGGAACACCGCCCCAGTTGCTTTGTTTGTGTTGTATCCGTGTGTTATGTATTCAACGACGCGGAGGAGTTGTTGTGTTGTTGAGTGGTGATTCCTGAAACCGAATTGCTCCGGTCTCAGGGTGTCGTTTGTGATGCAGTGCCTGGTGAGTCGTTTTAATATTACCTTCTCAACGATCTTGCTGAGCGCGCTCAGCAGACTGATGGGTCGGTAATTTTGTGGGAGGGAGTGGTCTTTCCCCGGCTTCCTGAACATCAGGACCTTGGCCGTCTTCCAAAAGGCGGGGAAGTGTTGGTGCTTGAGTATGGCATTCGTGATGTGTGTTAGGTAGTCTACAGCTTTGTCCGTGAACTCCTGGAGGACACGGTTTTGAATGCCATCGTGACCAGGGGCCTTCCTACCGGTGGTATGCATGATGGCCCATTTGACTTCAGCTGTACTAGCTTGTCGGATGATGTTGGGCGCTGGTTGGGCGAGGATGCGTGTGACCTCCTGGTCCGTGCCAGCAGTGCCGTGTGACTCTTCTTTATGTAGAGACACTTCAAGTCAGCCTACCTCTAGTTCCCACTAAATTTTTTAAGAAGCTGAAAAATAAAAACAGGTACTGTATAAAGTCCCCACCAAGACTTTCTTTTCTTTTTCTCTCTCTCTCTCTCTCTCTCTCTCTCTCTCTCTCTGTACATGCTCTCAAAATTTCACATTTCCTGCGTGTTGGACATACACCCTCGTTCCATTTTCATTACAGTGCCTTTTTCCCATTACCCTTTATGCAGGGTCCAAACTACATTCGATGTCAGCACGAAAATTTGCGCACATACAAAGTTAAAAACCTTTATATTCCTGTAGAACTACTTCCACCTGAAACTCCGAAAATTCATTGTGTTTCAGAAATGAACAACTTCTTATAAGTCTATTCAGTTTCAGGATGTGTGTTTTACTTTCAATGTTACTCACTGAAAATAATATTACAACAGTTAAAATCAGGAGATTACATTTTTGGTAACACTGCTATTACTCTACTAAAGAAACTTCAAAGCCGAAATTCTTAGGTATCCGAATATTTCTCACCCTTATTATCTGGTATTTCTCTGTGGCCTAAGAATTATTTTCTCTAATGCATAATGCAGAAAGTCAGACTTTTTAACTTCCGGTATTGTTGCCGTGTCAATAGTCACGTGGGAGAAAGTGGAGACTCGTTCAGTGCGCCAACCTTCACTTTCCCCAACTCTTCGGTAAGAACTTCGCTATGAGCATACAAACAAGGTAAATATTATCATTTTTCTGCAAAGCTCGAGTTTAATAGTGTGATTGGACGTTTTGGAGAAACATAAAAGTAGTAGAAAACGATGTTTTGGAAGTTCGCGACGAGTTATTAGCCACGGAGCTCAAACTGGTGTAAGAGAAGAATAGGGAATGAAATATCGTGTGTCCTTTCTAAGTAACTACCCCGTAATTCGCCCTGTCGGAGAACATAATGACGCATAAAATCATCGTACGATGAGTCTGATATCTGGTCTGAGCTATATGATCTAAGGTGTGGTGTGGGAATGGTGCAGGAGATTTAGTGTAGGCCAAACGGGTATCCATAATGAAAGTAGCCAGGGACGATAGTCAATGGCGAATTAAGACCTTAAGTAACGATTGTATAAAGTAATTCTAGACTTGCGTGCATTTACGATTTTTGGTCTTACGACTTACCCGAAATTTCCAGTTCTACACCTTATGTTTTGTTGTTACAGAGACTCATGGATGACGTAAACATGGTGCACAACAAGTGCTCAGAATGTTCACTGATAACCACAGGATTCAACAAATGAGGTGTACGGTAATACTTCCGCTGGGTTGCAAGAAGTACAGTGAGAGCTTCTTGTAAGAAAAAGTGTCGCAGGCGATGAAATATGCATATTTCATCTTCGGAGATCAAAACAGTAATGATGTTGTCGTACGGTGAGGAAGTGGTTGTAGATGGTAGGTCAGTTTCCTCGTACAACGAATAATGATTATGTGAGAAGTAATGATCTGTTTTTGTAACAAATGTGAAAAATGACTATCTAGATCAGACTCTTTTCTAACCCAATAAAACTTCTATCTATCAAATTTTAGGCTATATGTCATACTCTAACAGTGTCCTGCTCATCATTCTGGTGTGAAGATCTGTTAAACCATGGTGAACCCAAAAATATTCAGACGCAGCATATTACTAAGATGCCACCGACTTGTCAAATCAAATGGAGTAACATCAGTCTACTGATTGTTGGAATAGAATACACGCGCGTGTTCCGCTGGCAAGGTACAAATAAAGCAGTTCTATTTTGTCGTGCGCCATCTCCTCAGCTGAAGTCTAGAGTCCTCAAACAGTCCATCAGGGAAGGGAGTTAATTTACGATAATTACGTTTACAGTAATCTGCTAATTGAAACACCTTCATGTTAGCAGAGGGTTACTCGACGGTGATTGCAGGTTGACCTGCATCCGTTACAACGCTGGATATTGTTTCTCTTCTTTATGGCCCATGTTTACCTTTTCGGGCAGTGGGTTCTCATAGGAAAAGTATTTTGTACTGGACAACAAATAATACGCGGTAAATTAACTTCTTTAAAGAATAGTGGGATAGAATCGTATCTGTTCAGTTCAACAATTCACCACGCCTTGACACCATATACGGTACCTCTGACAAATGTTTTGCAAAAAGCCTCTTTTTAAAAGTTATATAATACAATTAGTTACTTAATTAAATGTGACATAGATTAATTTCACGATTGTCGAACCCGTGTGGGACGAGTCAGTTTATATTAAACTATCTCATACAAATGGATGACAATTAAACTACATCTGCCTCAAAAATTAGTTAATTTCAAAGACAGGAATGCCTATTATTATTATTATCATTTTGCGAGCTGACCTTATTAGGCTTGGTAGCTGGATAAGTGTGCAATGCGTGTACAGCTGATGTTTAGCATCAAGATATAACAGCAGAAAGCAAAACAGACTTTGAAGATGCGGCTCTACTACGAATGACCATAAGCAAACAACGAATACCGTACGACACAAGTCGTCTCAATTATCATAAAATGGATTACTATACTGATTAATTAAGTTCACAAAACCAATAATTACGTGGAACAGTCTCACCACATTATTTGTAATTCACGTAGGATACTACGGCATTAACATTAATCGTGCAGATGCATCGAGCAAGTTTGCACAAAATGGCTAATTACGATATTATTCAAGTAATGCGTCTATCTCTGTAGAAAGAAAAAGTGAGAATGATAACATATTTCTTTTCTTGGTAAGAAATTGTGGAACAGTTCAAGTGCCGCAATGATAATACTAAGCGCACAAAGCTCATTACTGTCACTAGTCCCGTAATCGCTACTCTGACTAGTGCCTAAAGTAAAATTCGTTTGAGACATGACACAGGCGATATATACACGGTTTTCTGTGTATGGCTGCAGGCTGGCCATTTACAGATTACGAAATAGAATAGAGTGTTAAACTAAGTAAAATGTATGACATTAGCATATGCCATGGTTCGCATTAAAACTGAAACACAAGTTTAACGACAAAATGCACGTCTTTGTCGACCAGTTTAATTAATTATTCCTCTGCAGAATAGGAATAGTTGTCCAGAAGACTTGACTTCATATTAAATTTTAAATTTCCCTAGTTGTGGGAAACAGAGCAAAGACTGCTGTGATTATCACTAGGATTTTTTGAGGAAGAGCTTCGTCCTCAAAATGCTGCTGCACAGACTTTGTTAGCACATGGCTACAAGAACGTGTAAGACCTATACAGTCCAAACGCGTAAGACCTATACAGTCCAATCACATGCGACCACCGCCTGTGTTTGACACCAGGGTGGAGGGGGGGGGGGATGGAGGGGAGAGGATGCGGACAACGGTGCAGTCGTTGTTTTGCTGGAAGGAAGGGATTTGTCTGACATCCAAAGAGGTGCAACCGTTGAGCAGCTGACCACCCAGATGAACCCAGGGGCTGCCAGCAGTCTCTCCTCAACTATCATTCAGCAAACGTTGCTGCTTATGGGCGTCCGCAGAAGAACCTTGGTTCATGCATTCATGCTGATTGCCGTCATCGGCGACGAAGGATGGAATTCGCACGCCAGTACCGCAGCTGTACATTTAGTGAGTGGCGACAGCTGGCCTTTTCAGTTGAACCACGTTTTATGCTCCATCGGATGGATGACTTTTGGCGTGTCGGCCCTGGAACAATCGTCGGTCGAGTCCAGGCCGGAGAAGGGAGCGTTATGGTCTGAGAAAAGTTTTAGTGGCGTTCCCTGGGTGAGTTCGTCGTTCTGGAAGGCACAATGGATATGCATCTACCCTTGGGGACCATGTCCACCCATGCATGTAGATTGCTTTTCCTCGGCACGATAGCATGTATTAGCAGGACGTCCACGATGTTGGTTGAAAAAGATGGGGACTTGCCACTTTACAGGGCCGGAAGCCAGGTTTAGAAAAAAAAGATTAATTTTGTGAAGAGGTCCAAAGGACCGCGCAGTCCAATCGTTGCCGTGATATCCTCTCCAATAACGCGTCATTCGGATGGGGTCACCGTGTCACTCTCCTGGACTTTGTCGGTTTTCCAGACCTTGGAATCACTATTTCTCACTGAAGTAGCTCATCAGTTGTTATCAAGAGGCTGACTGGACCCCACTCCTTCCTCCAAGGAAAAGTCGCTGGCAATATCAGGCATTAATTCCAGGTCCTCTACCTCGCGGTCAGACACGCTGACCACTTTGGTACGGAGGCGGGTCCAATACTGCGTTCTTGAACCATTAAAATGTTTTGTGCTGAATGTCGTGCGTTCTACTCGAAGGAGCAACGGCACATATGTGGGACTGGTGGCGAAATTTCGTGAGAGCCATTTCAGGTGTTAGGAGGCAACCCTAAAAAAGAAATCTTGGGAACTTTTTCATCAGTTAACATAAATATTGACAGCTACGCAGAATGCAGGTTGTCTTCAAGAGAAAGATAACGTCAGTCGTATGGTAATCGAAGAATAGCGGCATCGCTTTAAAAAGACAAATGATCGAGAATAAAATGAGACTGTTTTTGGTATTGCTGAACAATAGTAACAATAATTTTTAAAAGAAGACACTGCCATTTTACTGTATTATTGTGTGTTTAATTACGACCCAGGTTTCGGCCTGAGTTTATGTAATTATCATATCCTGTAATATATGTTAAAGAAATAAACTCAATCACTTAAAAATGGCATAAAAGGCCGAAACCTGTGTCGTAATTAAATAAACAACAATACAGTCAAATGGCCGTGTGTTCATTTAAAATGAGGCAGATTTAAATGAGAGAGGTCTGATGGGGCTCATCAGACTTGAGACGACCTCCTCTACGGATGTGCCAGACATGGAGGAATGAATTCAGTGGCTACCAAAAGGGGAGTCCATGCACAAATATTTCGAGAGCACACTGCGATATGCCATACCTCCAACACATTTGTAATTTTAATAGAGACAGAGGTCATGATAGGTCTATGATGGCGTAACTGTACAGATTGCTACTGAACGGGCACCTAAACAAAGCGGTCTGAGAGGGACTTGCTAAATGCTATTGGGCAAAAAGAATTTCTTTTAACTGTAAGTGAACACATTAACACGCTTTGAAAAAAATTACTTTATGAGACTGATTATGAAAATCAAAAGTCGTGACTATGTAAGCTACTAATTACTGCATACCATAAAATACGTATAAAATATTTCTTTCGTTTTACCTATAAACATTACGCTGTTTGAAATTAACGTTTTCTCTCATATAGCCTCAAAACTACAGTAGTTACTACCATAAATAAAAGTAAAGCAAAAAGAATTGCCTATAGGCAAAGTAATTTTCAGAGCAGGTCAGAACGTTATGTAGAGTTTTCTGTATCAGTAAGAGACAGGTGCGACCGAACAGTATTTGTATAAGATTTTTGGTTAAGAGTCATACCTTACACAATGCTACTTCTTTAAAATACTTGACAAAGCTGTTAGGCTCTTTTTTGTAAGTAATAAATCCACATTAATAAGATTATAATCAACATTGTATGATGAGAATTAAACAATGACTTACTTCAGCTATGGATAAAATCAACTTTCTACTTTGCAGACAAAAATTCTGTTTTGGTTGTAAGCTTTATTACGAGAAGCGAACTGAAAATTTTAGAAATTGATATAAACCGCGATTTTCTGAGAGCTTACCGCAATGTCTTATTATTGTAACCTTCCTCATAGTATGTCTCCCTGTGCCACTTCTCAAGCCACTTACTAAAGCCTCCACGATATGTCTCCTAAGTAAGGAAAGTTTTCAAGGGACGCTTGCTAGGCAGACACATTCGTTAGCGATACTTTTAATTAAGTTGATTGCTTTTCTGTGCTTTTGCGAATACAAATTTAAAAAAATGTCAGAACTACTCTAGAAAACCAAAAAAAAGAAGAAATGATAGTGTTTGAGGCGGTGTCGACGCTGAATGGATTAAAGACAAATGGATGGACGATTTGGAAAGCTATGGGCCGTGGCTGTTTCAAGGGTATCCTACATGCATCCAAATGAGGCGATTAAAAAATAAAAGATCCACACAAATCCGAATAGGACTCACACTCTGAAGGTTCTATACAAAATTATGATATGGAAACTTCATCTATAGGTTTTGATAAGTGAGTTAACATGTATCAAAATATGTGACAAAAATCGCCGTATTTTTTTATTACATTGCTACAGATTTAAATTTTCTTACACTGTCAAAAGACCGTAGACAGTATTTGACACAACTTCATACCTCTACCCGCTCTTGAGAAAAATGGTCATAAGAGACAGACCGACAAAAATGTGGATCCTATAAGTGTTCTGTTTTTACCGATTGAGGTACGCAACTCTACGTCTGAAAGACCGAAAAGGGATATGAATACTACTCTCTCTGAATAAACGTCTAGTGTCTAACAGTTGTGACAGCTCTGCAATCCAACATAGCAGTCTCCCGCTGTTGTTCTATAGTTTGAAACCTTCATTGTTCCGACGTGTCCCCCTGAAGCGAATAAAATACTCATCATACGTTTGTCAGAGTGCTCATTGTTTTCAGTTTTATTCGTTGAATATGAGCGTCTCTGAGTCAAACTGAGACATGCTCTTGTGTCATCCCGTACAACTCGGATTTTATATGAACACTGCTTGACAGAAAAGTGAAAAACGCAGAAAGGCAGAACGAGACAAAATGTAACTTCATGCTTTTAGAGAGTGTGTGAAATTATTTCAGTGATTCCAAAAGCAAGTCGCCGTCCGTTGTGGCCGAGCGGTTCTAGGCGCTTCAGTCTGGAACCGTGCTGCTGATACGGTCTCAGGTTCGAATCCTGCCTCGGGCGTGGATGTGTGTCATGTTCTTAGGCTAGTTAGGTTTAAGTAGTTCTAAGTCTAGGGGACTGATGACCTCAGATGTTAAGTCCCAGAGTGCTTAGAGCCATTTGCAAAAGAAAGTCGAATTTGCAAACAAAGAGCTCACTTAAAAGTATGACGCTGCACCCCTGCGCCGATGCATCCTCTGATTCCTTTGGGAAAGGCGTCATAAATTCGTCACTTCCTCTCCTAAGGGAATTCGGCCCACAACTGTTGTAACTGGATTTGACGTCCGAGCTGGACTCACGCACGTCCAACGGAGGACTGATCTGGGGATCTTGATGGCCATTTGAGTACCTTCGCTTCACGCACTAATTTCACAGAGACCCGTGCCATGTGTGGACGAGCATTGTCCTGTTGAAAAATGGCACCATGATAGCATCGTATGAGAGGAAACACAGGACACTACAGGATGTCTGTTGTGTACTGTTGTGCAACCAGTGTTCTCTCTACTACTACTGCTGCTACTAGCTGTGACCTGATGTCACGCCCGGTGGCTCCCCACACCACTGCGCCAGGAGTAACACAGGTGTGCCTCTCCAGGCACTGGAAGAGTGAGGCTTCTTCGCAGGCCGCCGCCACACTCACCGAGGATAGTTGTCTGGTGCAGTGTTGACCGTAATTCGTCGCTAAAGACAAAGAGACGCCATTCATCAGCAGAGCATGCTTCCAGATCCCGGCTTCAGACGCGGCCGTGTAAGTATTTGGTTTTAACGGCGGCGGGGTTTCAGCGGAAGGGCGGGGGGATGGGGGTGACAAAATTCCCTACAGCAGCTGCTGCTTGTCTCCGAGTAATGGCGTGACACAGAATTTTTCAGGGAGTCAATTTCTCGTTCTCAGGTTACGAAGTACTTGGTTCGATCCCCATTTGTGGCTCTGAGGTGGTCGACCGGAACCTTGATGACGAGTACGCCTGCCCTCACACTCGCGTTCCCATGCAGTCCAACACCGAATTCTCTCACATCCGAATGTCCAACAAATCTGAATATTGCGTAATTAGACCAGCCGCTAAAATGGAGACCAATGATGAGGCCTCTCTCAATCCGTGTCAGATGCTCCTAGCACGAGTACGCGGCATACCTGTGTCCTTCACAGTGAACACTCATATGACGTTATTTAAGCCACTTATATATCGTGACAGGCCTGGTAGCAAACACTTAACACCATCAACAGTATTGTACTCTGGTGCCTGTTCTACCAGGCACAGCAAGAATCTCACCTATGCCCGTGGTAGATCGCAAACCCCAACGCTGCCACAGACATCACACGCTTAATATTTTGAATGGCTGGCAAACCATTCCCAACTGACACTAGTATGTGCTGACAGTTTCACTGGGAGCATATTCGCTTGCTATCCGAACCCTTGCGCCCTGACGGACTTCTGTCTTCGAAAGAATTTTCTTCGTTTATGTACAAGTTTTCCGTGAACTAATTAAAGGCCACGACCGTGAATACAATGAAACTTAAAATTCCAAGTGACTGAGATTTTGATTTTCATCCAAATCCTCGTAAAAATGATAATAATCACGCAGAGAAATAATTTTGCCGTTAATCTTCTTCACATAATACCACTCATACCATGAGAGACACCTCTTCTGGCTATCTCCAGTTTATCAAATACAATCTAAAAGTTAAGATGTAAATATCGACCATTCTTGCAAGAGCGACAGTGGATGAACCCAGTCATACTGAAAACTTCCACAGTGAACGTAATTTCATGCTCATTTCAGAATACGTTTTAATGGAACGACTTCGCAACTGCAGGCAACGTAACGTGTTATTTACACTGAGGACCAGCTATGGTCCTAGGAAGGAAAAGGAAGAGGATTATTATTATCAATACGTAGAAAGGTAACAAGTATTTCCAGATTCTACACAGTCTTGTTACATCAAATGTATGCGACGTGCCCATGGATATATCTCTTACAATGAATGAAAAAAACTTACTGCTTAGTGAATACTGGATTGTCACAGATATGATGTAACATGTGAGACTCAGAGTGAAGAAGTGCACATCAGAAATCATAAAAGGAATAAAGACTCATTGCACAAAAAAGCTGATTACACATCTGATTATATACCACGTACGGAACTGAACGTCCACTTACTTACGTCCTCACAGGATCCTACTATATCCCGTTTAACCGAAACAAACTGTATACTTTCTTTATTATCTAATTTTATAACTCATTTTGCAATCAGCACTTGTGTGTAAGTAACATAAATAGCTTTAAGCATCCCAATGAACAAAAAGTTAATCAGAATCGCTGTCAATTACATTGCTCAAGACAATAGTAGCACTAGCAATGGATCATTTAAAAGTGTTAAGAGACAGTCTTCTCCTGTAGCTCATAACGCGGAGATGGCGGTTCCTGCAGTAACAACCGTTAGTTTTATACAACAGCATGCCTGGGGGTTGTTTGTGCGTGCTGTTCCACACCTTCTAAAGCACAATTTGTTCCATACCTCTGTCCAACAGGCACGATACACCGACATTTCAAATCAACAATCACACCTTCAAACGAAAAAAAGAAGAAGAAAGAATCTGAGCGTGCATCGGAGGCCCGCATAGCAGTTTCTGCGAAAATGTCGAGAAAAAATCATAGCAACTGTTTGGTCTTAATATGTAACTTAATTATAGATCTCTTTCATAAAATGGTTACAGACTATTAGGGTCACAAGTTAGGACTGTCACTGCGCGCTCTTTGCCCGACGGGCAAGCTATGTAACAGTTTTGCGTCTGCGAGCGGCTCTAGGCGCTACAGTCTGGAACCGTGTGGCCGCTACTGTGGCAGGTTCGAATCCTGCCACGGGAAGTTAAGTCCCATAGTGCTCAGAGCCATTTGAACTTTCGACGCCGCCGCAGCGAAAGCACTCGTTTGGCACTGCACTTTATAGGGTTTTTGGATTCCTTTCGGCCGGCCGAAGTGGCCGTGCGGTTAAAGGCGCTGCAGTCTGGAACCGCAAGACCGCTACGGTCGCAGGTTTGAATCCTGCCTCGGGCATGGATGTTTGTGATGTCCTTAGGTTAGTTAGGTTTAACTAGTTCTAAGTTCTAGGGGACTAATGACCTCAGCAGTTGAGTCCCATAGTGCTCAGAGCCATTTGAACCATTTGATTCCTTTCGGTGCGAGAGATTTCCTCTGACAAGTGTTTTCTCTAATTTCGAGCTTGTTTGCGAGTCATATGGTAAGACAACGTTCATTATTTTAAAATTCTCAGTTTTCGTCGATATTCCGGCGGATATTTTTATTGCCTCATTTTGGGTCCTCCTAGCGCTCTGCAAGCGCTCCACAAAGACACGCGAATAAATGTCCCACTTAAACACATTTCCACGGTCCGCCAATTTATAATTTTATACAAAACTAAACGCTAGCAATCACGCGCTTGCATCTACACGGTACGATTACGTCACAGTTAAAACAAATAATCGCGACAAACACGAACAGACATGATTTATCGGTTATGGGCTTAACTATTGTTTACGAGTTAGTTATTAACAGTTCATATCGGCTGGTATTTTGTCACACACGAGCGAATAGAGGCTTTCTCGAGAAAAGAAGTTTTTCATGATTCATGGACAGATTCCGTGCACGATTTTCTGTATCAACCATGGATACCTGAACACACAGTAGCGATCACGAAGTGACGGAACAATAGAAAGCGGCACCGCTGATGTCGGAGGAAACTCGACCCGTTGTCAGTAACCCGAGCTGCCATGACGTATTGTGTTGCAACTGCGCTTACAAGCGATAACAAGGTTACTTACGGAAATGTGAATGTTTATTAGAGGCTGGCGATTGAGTACAGAGCTATGCCGCAATTATCGGTCTACCAAGGGATTTTTAGACTAAGCTTTCAAGTGAAAAATAATGGTCTGCTGTGTGTTCTAATAACAGCAGGACGAAAAGAAAATGGATAAATTTTTGTATACTTTCAGATTCGTTTTCACTTAACAATGCTCCCGTCTGCTTAATACATTTACTGCTTTAGATAATGAAATGGATTTGAAAAAGACTGTTGAATATACCATCGAAACTCAAGGTGAAGACTGGTGCTGTGACAGCTCTAAAATTACCATCTTCTAATGCTGATTTATGGCGTAGGAATGAGCGTAATAATGAAAGAAACATTAGGCACAAAACAAATCTATCATAAAGAACTAGAAGATATTTTACAGGTAAGTATATTATCAACCAACGAAGAAATTACTCTAGCCAAAACATTAACCACGAAAACTAACACTGGTGCGAATGCGACAGTACGTGCTTACAACAATATTTAGAGATTATGGAAACAGAATTAGAAGACCTAAAACCAAAGAACGCTGATTTGCAGAAACGTCTCTCTCCATGTAGGCTGCTTTACTGAAATTAGAACACGTTCAAAAAGAAATTTAGGGCTCTATTTCCGATAGTCAACAACAAGTGGTTGTGAAAGGACGGTGTACTAAGTGGTTACCTGAAGATATCGCAAGGGCAGCAAATTTATATTGCCTATATAATGAAGTGTTATCTTTTTTCAGGGTTTTGCTGAAATATGTATAGCAAGTACACGCACTTTCTTTGAAATGAAAACTGTCAACAAGAAAGAAAATGCAAAGGTAGCAAGCGAACTGAGAGAAAACAAAAAGCAAAAACTGAAAAAAGTTATAACTTCCAAGAATAGAAAAATAAAACCTGTTAGTACAGTTAAAGAGTTTAAAACGACGTTAGAGGGCATCCTCTGTACTACAAATATGTGTTCTAAGCTTGTGTGAACCCTCTTCCTCCAGAAAAAAGCAGTGCTCTTCGACATGGTGGAAGAAGTTGGGTGCTTTACACTAACCGTAAACTGACCCCAGAAAAAATGGTCCAATATAAAGCTTAACAATAGTAATAATAATAATAATAATAATAATAATAATACACTAAAACATGAAGAATTTCGACTACCTACATACCTGCATATGAACTAAACATGTGTGCGTCATACGCCTATAAACTTCAATGGTGTGATGCCTGGAGAGGGTTCACAGTGACGTCACAGCTCACATCCCGCCTGCGCGTAACCTCTACCGTGTATTCTAACGTCCCGTGACACCACGTTATTGGAACGGACGATATGGCGATATGAATGGCACACATCAAGAGAAAATAACAATTGCCGAACTCAGCATGGGCGAGTACTCATCACGTGTAGACTCAAACGAGAAAACTGCCAGGCGAGAGAGGAAAAAATTTATGAGACCTTACAGTACAGGAAACAACATCCGCATTTTTCAGGCAGAGTGTTCCAGCAGGTAGACGTCTATTTCCGAAGTCCACCAGCCATGCAGCTGCCGAGGTCGATATTTCCGGGCAGTGAGGTTAAATAACGCAAACCCCGGCGTTGGTCGGCTGATTCCGACGAAGCCGCAGCTTTCCAAGTTTAGCGCATGGCTCTCGTTACTAATTAAATACCTGCAGAGCTTCCGGAGTTCCATGCAGAAAGTAGCCGCGTCGCAGCAAAGAGAAATCTCCCGGCACTCGAGCAAAAGCGGGAGAATTTACGGCTGATTTGATGAGGATTCCTTTGTTGTTGCCAGGTAAACGAGATTAATCAGAGGCAGACGAGAAGCGAGAAAAATAATTTGGGACCCGCTTACACGAATATCTTCCTGAAAAGTACGAAGCGCTGAAATGAATCAGTTTTTATTTCTGCTCTCTCCTGAGGCACCTTGGCAGAGAGAAGGCCAAAGACGAGACGTGTTCGCCAGCCTCGACTGAGAGGCAGAAGACTGCTCAAGTGATGAATTACGGAAGTTATGCTTAAAATAAATCTAACAACATAAAACAATAAGGACTCAAAGCACAAACAGGAAGTTTTCAGATAATTGATATTTGTGAAAATTAGATTTGTAGGAAAACTATCAGTCTCATAGATTTTCTAATTTGCTCTTAATTTCCAACATTTCCCACGAAAAAATGTCCTTAGGCGACAAAAGTCACGGAATACAGATATGTACGTATGTAGATTAACGGTACTACTGTGTACACACGGTATAAAAGGCCAGTGAATTGGCAGAGCTGTCGTTTGTACTCAGGCGATCCATATGAAAAGTTTTCTGACGTGATCATGGCTGCAAAACGAAATTAACAGACACTGAGTACGTAACGGTAGTTCGAGCCAGACGC
This sequence comes from Schistocerca piceifrons, assembly GCF_021461385.2. Classification (NCBI taxonomy): domain Eukaryota; kingdom Metazoa; phylum Arthropoda; class Insecta; order Orthoptera; family Acrididae; genus Schistocerca; species Schistocerca piceifrons. The sequence continues at coordinate 650,266,755 of NC_060140.1, read as the reverse complement.
ACGGGAAATTTCCTTTCGGAAATCGTTAGGGAATTCAATATTCCGAGACCCACATATTCAAGACTGAACTGAGAATATCAAATTTCAGGCATTGCCTCTCACTACGGACAACGCAGTGGTCGATGACCTTCACTTAACGACTGAGAGCAGCGACGTATGCGTAGAGTTGTCAGTGCTAACAGACAAGCAACACTGACTGAACTATCATCAGAAATCAGCAAGGGGCGTACGACGAATGCATCCATTAGCACAGTGCAGCGAAATGTGGCGCTAATAGGCTATGGCAGCAGACGACATAAGCGAGTGGCTTTGTTCACGTCATTATACAACCTTTGGTGCCTCTCCTGGGCTTGTGAACAATCAATATTGGTTGGGGCCTAGACAATTGTAAAACCATGGCCTGTTCAGATGAGTCTCGATTTTAGTTGGTAAGAACTGGTGGTGTAGTGCCAATGTGGCGCAGACCCCAGAAAGCCATGGACTTAAGTTCTCAACAAGCACTGCGCAAGTTGGTGTGCTCCATAACGGTTATGGGCTATGTTTACATGGAATTGACTGGCTTGGAATCTTCATGTTCCCAAACAACGATGTAATTTTTGTGGATGACTATGCGCCATGTAACTGGGCAACAGTTGTCAGCGAATGATTTGACCACCTAAATTACCTGACATGAATCCCATCGAACATTTATGAGACACAGGTCAATTCGTGCACAAAATCCTGCACCAGCAACATTTTCGCAATTAGGGACGGCTATGCAAGCAGCATTGCTCAATATTTCTGCAGGAGACTTCCAACGACTTGTTGAGTCCATGCCACGTCGAGTAACTGGGGTGCTGATAACCGAGCAGTTGAGCGCCCCACAAACCAAACATCATCATCATCATCGAGTTGTTACACTTCACCGGACAAAAGGTGGTCCGACGCGATATTAGGAGGTATCCCATCACTTTTGTCAACTCATTGCAATGTATTCACTTCATGTTACGAAATTTCAAGTAATTTTTAGAATTATTATTGAGAATGATAGTTCACAAAATTCTCATTTCTGAGCTAGTGACAATGGTTTTGTTTAACAGTAGTCAATTTATAATTAATGTGAAACTAGAACAAGGACATACAGAAAAGATACTAAATGCACCAAGCACACCATTATTATCTGTTCCAACACTTTATGGTCCTCGTTATCTCTTTTTACTAAGTTCAATTTGTGGCTTGAGATTCAGCTAAAACTGTCCACTTCAAGCATGAAATCTAGTAGTTTGTTAACGTTTTGTGTTTTAAGGTATCTGGGCACTAGATTTTACAAGGAATCCACAAACTGTGGGGAAATGAGAAATTGAGGTCTTCCTCGACGTGACTTGCACAAAAAGGTGGCCTCCAAGAACTCCAATGTAGAATATGTTACTTTGAACCAGAGTTCTCGGAAAACTATTAAAAACTTCATTATCAATGTAAAATTTCTGAAACTTACATTTTAGCATGTACATCAAGTTTTGGTGTAGTCTTGAAATCGATAACACGTTTTAAAGTTTCTGAAATCCTCATGGACCATTTTACATACCATTAAGAAAATTGAATCAGTTTTCCTTTTCACTATTTTGATTTGATCAGAGCCAGAATCAAAAGGCAGTAAAGTGTGACATTGTATTATAACTTTTCATTTAACACATTGGCTACACAGACATCCTTACCATGCTCCTTCCATGGGATCACCGTGTCCACAGCCTTCACATGTCCTTCGCCAATCTTCCTCTTTCCTTTTCTGACATTTTGTCCGCTGCTTTTCATCCCTTTAACGTCCCTTTTACCTTTATATTGCACAATTTCCTTATTATAAGCTATAACTTCCATTTACAATAGCTACCCAAAGCAAACAGTATTACCAATCTACCTCTCGTTATGAAGTACTGCTATGTACATGACGTGGTCATTGAATTATGTGGACAAACTTAAATAACAGTGGAGCAGTGCAGACTTAGAGACCTATGCTTTTTGCTTCGGGCCCATTTAGAAATCAGCGTGAGCGCTTTTCCTGAATGTTCACATATACCAAGTGGGCTTACAGAAGAGACAAAGCCGGTTCACCACAAGGTCAACAGATGTCAGGAGAATGCATGCATGCATGCAGCCGTTTCAAAATAGATGACAACTTGCTTTAGGCTCTAATGGCTCTCAGCGCCTCAATCTCTCCACTCCATCGCTATGCTAAACACGTTTCTCAATGTTTTATGAAGATAATACACTGAAGAGCCAAAGAAACTGATACATCTGTCTAATGTCGTGTGGGGACCCCGCAAGCAGGCAGAAGTGCCACAACACGACGTGGCATGGACTCGACTAATGTATGAAGTAGTGCAGGAGGGAACTGACACCATGAATCCTGCAGGGCTGTCCATAAACCCGTAAGAGTACGAGGGAATGGAGATCTCTTCTGAACAGCACGTTGCAAGGCATCCCAGATATGCTCAGTAATGTTCATCTCTGGGGAGTTTGGTGGCCAGCGGAAGTATTTAAACTCAGTAGAGTGTTCCTGGAGCCACTCTGTAGCAATTCTGTACGTGTGGGATGTTGCTGGAACAGCGCAAGTCCGTCACAATGAACACTGGACATGAATGGATGCAGATGATCAAACAGGATGCTAGCTTATGTGTCACCTGTCATAGTCGTGCCTTTACGTATTAGGGGTCCCATTTCACTGAAACTGCACACGCCCCACACCATTACAGAGTCTCCACCAGCTTGAACAGTCCCCTGCTGATATACAGGGTCCATGGATTCATGAGGTTGTCTCCATATCCTATACGTCCGTCCGCTCAATACAATTTGAAACGAAACTCGTCTGAGAAGGCAACATGTTTCCAGCCATCAGCAGTCTAATGTCGATGTTGACGCGCCCAAGCGAGGCGTGAACCTTTGTGACGTGCAGTCATCAAGGAAACACGAGTAGACCTTGGGCTCTAAAAGCCTATATCGATGATGTTCCGTTCAATGGTTCACATGCTGACACTTGTTAATGGCCCAGCATTGAAATCTGCAGCAATTTGAGGGAGGGCTGCACTTATGTCACGTTGAACGATTCTCTTCAGCCGTCGTTGGTCCCGTTCTTGCAGTATCTTTCCCCGGCCGCAGAGATGTCGGAGATTTGATGTTCTACCGCATTCCTCATATTCACGGTACACTCGTGAAATGGCCATACGGGAAAATCCCCAACTGATCGCTATCTCTGTGAAGCTGTGTCCCATAGCTCGTGCGCGGACGATAACACCACGTTCAAACTCACTTAAATTTTGATAACCTGCCATAGCAGCAGCAGTAACCGATCTAACAACTACTGCGGCAGACATTTGTTGTCTTACAGGCAAACACATATAAAATCTACTATGGTGTAAGCCCCCCTCCAGCCCCCCCCCCCCCCCCCCAGCCTTGACCACTTTTACAACGCGGAATGGGAATTAGAAGGAACGCCGTCTTTAGCGTAGTCTAAGAAGGCACTATTGTGCATAAAACGTAGAAATCTTTTTTTCCTCCGCAAAACACAAGATACCATTGATGCCATCTCGAAAACAGAATGTAAATCCCAGTTTTGGGCCGCTTTGAAGAAGTGAGATACCCATGGATGCTGGCTTAGCAAAAAACCAAATTTTTACACAACATGAAAACTGCCAGCACTGGCTAATTTGAATAAAGGATAGACAGAGAAACTCGACTGTGCCGACTAGGACCCACCTCACAGGAAACAGAGAGAAATGGAGAATGAGATGTCTTTCCTCAGTATTAAATGGTTGGACGTGCATTACTGGTTAACCACCTAAAAATAGCCAAGGGAAAGTACATTTTCAACAGTTGCCACTTGGAAATCCATAGCCAAGCCAAACCAAATAGAGTAAAGAACGAAAACACAGAAATTCGTGTTTTTCTTTTCGAAAACACTCGTCACAAAGTTACTTCTTCTTATGCCTTCAGAGAGAGTCTTGACCGGCAGAGTCAACAACCAAAGCAGATGTATCGAGGAACTTGAGAGATTTCAGGCTGATTCGCACTAAGCCTTTGCCAAGGGTCACTGGTGTGCCGCCAATGACTGATCCTACAGCTACTTCAGGCTGCACCAACAATTTTCTATGGCGAGACCGAGACGCAAACATGAGACAATGTGTAGGGACATTAAAGTCATTTTACAGAACTTCATAACTTCAAGTTGACTGTGAAGACTTGATTCAGATTCAATGGCCAGCTTGCTTTCAACTCCCTTTCCCGATTACAGTTGTTCACTTACGGAGTTCAAAAAATGGTTCAAATGCCTATGAGCACTATGGGACTTAACTTCTGAGGTCATCAGTCCCCTAGAACTTAGAACTACTTAAACCTAACTAACCTAAGGATATCACACACACCCATGCCCGAGGCAGGATTCGAACCTGCGACCGTAGAGGTCGCCCGGTTCCAGACTGTAGCGCCCAGAACCGCTCGGCCACTCCGGCCGGCTCACTTACGGAGTGATTAGAATCTTACGTCAGATCCTTTTATCAGATGTTCCAAGGTTTATCTAGAATAATATTATCATTGCTTATCAAATGTTTTCTTTAACGTAATAAACAGAATTAATTGAGATTCTTGTTTCATTTACTAATCTTTTAATTCCTACTTGATTATTTTGGAGGGTGATTAATTTTTTACATCAGATACAAGGCCAGTTTCCAGAGATTTGAATCACGTGACGGTAGCCTAGCACATTCAATAAACGTCAGGCTGACATGAAGTGTATATTGTACTTCGGTACGTACACCCTTCAGCAGCACCGCACAAAATGCAGAAGAGATCGCCGTTCACATTCTGAATGTAAGGAAAACTTACACAGCGAGTTCCTCATGTAGAAGTAGTATTTGAGTATTGGTTAGTTTGGAGAAAATACTGTATTATGGTACGTGCAAGAAGGAGAAACCGTGGCTACTGAGCCTGCACAATTTTAGTGCTCGCTCTGGTCAGGACAACACAACGACCATGCGAAAGGGCAATTGAGGGATTCAGGAGGTTCTCAGTGACTCCATACAACAAGTACCTGACAGTACATACACGTTGTTCGTTCAGCCGTGCAGGACCGTGCAGCCCCATCACGTACCATGAGTCAAGAAATGGGCCTGTTAGCAGCAGCCACCATGCACTGACGGAAAGCAACGCGGCCATTGCTGCGGCTTCCCTTAACCTACCAGAATATAAAGCGCCGCTGACAGTGGTGCATCAAGCCATTATATTGGATGCAGGAGCGTCTTTTCGGATGAGTGTGGTCCTGTGTACACCACAGCGATGGATTATCTTTCTGTGGAGGTTCGTGGAGACGGCGCCACCACACCGTTTGTTCGGATGAGTGCGCTCCTTTGTACACCATAACGATGGATTATCTTTCTGTGGAGAGTCGTGGAGACTGAACATTGCCAGACTTCATTCGTCGCCGTCATATGGTCCCAGCAGCTGGTTCGATGTTATTAGGTGCCGTTGGTTACACAACAGGACCATCTCTTGTTCGCATAGCCTGCAATTTGGACAGCAGGCCTTACACTTGTGAAGTGCGAAGTCTGGTGCAAGCCCCTACACGAACTTCAAGGTCTGCGTGACATCTTTCAACAAGTTAAAGCAGGACAGCATGTCGCTCGTACTGTCCTCACCTACTGGTCAGCGTGTTCTGCGGATCCTTCAGTGATTGGAAACATGTGGTCATGAGGGTCTACATCTGTTTCTATATCTACGTACATACTCCACAAACCATTGTACGGTGCGTGGCACAGGGTGTCCTGTGCCTCTACTAGTCATTTCGTTTCCTGTTCCACTTGCAATTTGAGCGAGGGAAAAACGACTGTCTTCATCCACCTGTACGAGTCCTAATTTCTCTTATGTCATCTTCGTGCTCTTTAGGAGAAACGTACGTTGGCGGCAGTCGAATCGTTTTTCAATCAGCTTCAAATGCTGGTTCCTTAAATTTTCTTATTAGTGAACCTCGACAAGAAAGTTGCTTTTCCTCCACGGATCCCTATTTGAGTTCCCGAAGCATTCCGTAACACTTGCGTGTTGTTCAAATCTACCGGTGACAAATCTAGCTGCCCGCCTCTGAACTGCTTCGATGCTTTCCTTTAATCCGACCTGGTACCGATCCCAAACACTCGAGTAGTACTGAAGAACAGGTCTTACTAGCTTCCTGTATGCGGTCTCCGTTACAGATGAAACACCCTTTCCCGAAACTCTCCCAATAAACTGAAGTTGACCGTTCGCCTTTCCTACCACGATCCACACATGCTCGTTCCACAGGTATTCAAACGATGTGACTGTGTCGAACAACGCACTAGTAATGCTATATTCCAACATTATGGGTTTAGTTTCCCTACTCAGCTCCATTAATTTACATTTTTCTACATTTAGATATATCTGCCATTTAACACACCAACTAGAAATTTTGTCTAAGTCATCTTGTACTCTCCTACAGTCACTCAGATTCGACATCTACCAGTACACCACTGCATCATCAGCAAAGAGCCGCAGATTGCAGCATACCCTATTTGCAAGATCAAACATGTACCGAATCGAGTCTGCAACTATAAAAGCCGAAGGACATGGTATGGAAGCAGTGGTTGAGGAAGGAGAGAGGCAAGACTGTAGGCTATCTCTGATGTTCTTAGTCTGTACATTGAGCAAACGGTAAAGAAAATCATCGATCAATTTCAAAATGGAATCATGAAGTCCAGGGCGAAGGAAGTACAACTTTGGGACTGGCAGTTACATTGTGATTTTTTCAGAGATGGCAAAGAAACTGACAGTGCATTTGAATGGAACGGATGCTTACTGTTTTTTGGTAACATATTTAGAAAACACAATGTCCAAATATAATGACGGCTTTGCCTCCTGGACTGCACTACAGCTCAGCTTTACGCGGGTCGCCATTGATGATACCCTATGGTCTGAAGATGGGCTTTCACAATTGAAACCGGTTACCATAAATGAAATGCTTTTGTGTTCAAGACTGATTATGTCCAAATGGAGCGAATTGTGGCTTGAAAGAACATTACGAGATGAACATCAACAAAAGTAAAACAGGAGTAATGGAAGGTGCACGGATTAAATAATGGTTGCAGCGAAAATTATATCAGGAAATCATACTCTGAAGTGAAAGATAAGTATGTAAATTTGGGAAGAAAAATAACTGAAGAAGGCCGAAGAAGAGCGTATATAAAATGCAGACTGGCAGTAGCTAGAAAGGCTTTTCTAAAAAGGATAAATTTGTTAACATCAGGTTAGGAAGTCTTTCTTGGAGGTATTTTCCTGGACTGTAATATTATATGTTACTGGATGTGGTCGAGAAGCTGTTTAGGATAGAAGAGAATACCGTCTGAATGTGGTCGATAAGCTGTTTAGGATAGAAGAGAATACCGTCTGATTGTGGTCGATAAGCTGTTTAGGATAGAAGAGAATAGCGTCTTTTGAAATGTAACTACAAAAGAATGCTGAAGATTAGGTGAGTAGATGGGGTCGCTAGTGAGAAGTTACTTAATCGAGATGAGGGCGCTGCAGTCTGGAACCGCAAGACCGCTACGGTCGCAGGTTCGAATCCTGCCTCGGGCATGGATGTTTGTGATGTCCTTAGGTTAGTTAGGTTTAACTAGTTCTAAGTTCTAGGGGACTAATGACCTCAGCAGTTGAGTCCCATAGTGCTCAGAGCCATTTTTGAGATGAGGAAAAATAAATTGTGAGCCTACTTGACGAAAAGAGTGTATACGTTGATAGAACATATCATGAGGTGTGAGAAGTGTGAAGGGTCAACAATTTTTGACACTGCCAAATCTTTATAGTAAACAGGTTCACTCATACGTATACTGCAGTAGTTATGCAGAGATGAAGAAGCCTGTACTGGATACAAAGGCGTGGAAAGCTGCATTAAACCAGTCTTTGGACTGAAGACCTCGACAACGACAATAATATATAAAATTAAGAAACATAACAATTTTCGTCTTTTTATTCCATGTATTACAGTTTCAGTTGATTTCAATGTTTTTCAAAGGACATATTTATGTAACTGAAGCATCAGCTGCTGTCGGAAACTCTATTAAATTGCTACTACTTTCGGTCATACTTGTGGACGGTCTTCTGACACTGGTCAAAATATTATTATTATATTTTGCTTTCTGATGCATCACAAATTGTTGCTTTAATATTAAGTTAAAAAGGCAAGCATCAGTGTTGCTATTATGTGCTTTTAATACAGTTTTGCTATCTGGACACTTCCGCGTAAGATGGCAAATATGTTCCTTGTGAAATCTTGCTAAATCATTCTCGATTTGTAACTCTTCAGGCTTTCCCGGAGATCTAATGACATCTTGGGTTGTTGGGTGTTCTGCCGGATATCAGCGTCGTACTTGCACGATATTTCGGTCATGTAGCTCGTGGCCTTCATCAGGTGCGACCTGAGACTACTCCTCGAGTGGACCTGGTCCAGTATTTATGCCTATGGCCTTCCACCTCCACCAACGGCTGCAGGCGCTTCCTCTGTGGTCCGCGCCAATTCCCTGCGACCTGCTGGAGCGTTGCTGCTCCGTTTTCCGCCCGCTGCGGTTCTAGGTGTTCCCTCTGCGGTCCGCGCTCACCAAACCCGCTCCTGGGGGTTTCATCTACGGTCTGGGGTACCAAGCGTTCCCCCTGAGGTCCGCGCCCGCTCACCACGACCTGTTGGAGCGTTGCCGCTCCGCTGTCAGGCACGTTGCACACGAGGCAGCAGAAGAAGCCGGCGCGCACGCACCTCCACACGCTGACGAACGGACATGGCTGGACGCAGGAAGGGCAGCAAGATTGCGACCGCGCTGGAACTCCTGGTCGATGCGATCGGGAAGGATCGCGGACGCAGTCGGCGCAACAAGAAGAAGAAGCAGCGCACCGAGCAGCAATGCTTCAAGTGCCAAAGGATGGGGCACATCGCAAAAGTGTGCAGGGGCACCTTGGCGTGTCTGAAGTGTGCTGAGGCACTCGACACACGCAACTGCACCAAGCCCCGCGGTGCGGCTGCCAAGTGCATGAATTGCAGCGGTGCCCACGCCGCAAATTCGCGCAGCTGCGCCTACGTGCGGGGCTACAGAGGCAAGATGGTCGCCCCATGTCCTGCTGAGGTACCTGCAGAGGTACCTGGCGTCGAGACGGACGTCCCACGCCCCCGCTCCCGCGGGAGAGTAGGACCGTGCCGTCGCGAAGCCGCCACGGATGACGCACTGGCCGCCTTCCACGCCGCCCTTGCGGCCGAGAGGGCCGCCATGAAGGAGGAAGCTGCAACAGCTGCGTGAGGAGCTGCGGGTCCTCAAGAAGTCGTCCACCCCCACAGCCAGCTCCACTGCGAGTCGGCCAGCAGGGGTTGACGCCTCCACCCAGACGGAGCCACCCATGTCGCCAGATGCCGAGAGGGACGACGTGCTGGCATCCACGGACATGGAAGTGGAGCAGCCTGCTCTCCCACCTGACGGGGAGATCGAGCCGCGGGCACACGACGAGGAGGCGCACACCGAGACACCCCCACTTGCTGCAGCGGAGGATGGATGGCTGCCGCTCCCTACGGAGTCCAGCGTGCAGCCTGTGCTGCAGAAGGTCGCCGCGTCTCTTCGTGACGGGACATACCCGCACCTGGACAACCCCTATCCATTCACTCCACCAGACAGGACGAAACCGGCCCTTCCTCACCAGCCCTACGGACCAGTCAGGAACAACAAGGCTCTCAGAGGACTGGTATCGAGGAAGGACCTGAACTTCATCAACCAGCACCCCGTCTTCACGCCCACGGACTGGGAACACCTCTTCGAGGCCGCAGCCCTGGGCGCGGACTACCTCGTTGAGGCCTCAGCCCTGGGCGCGACGACTAGGAACGTGCGTCCGGAATTAAAACAGCACCCAGCTTACCAGGAATTCCAGAAGCTCGGACCGAACACCGACTTAAAGGAATACTACAAATTCTTTGGAAAACATCAAGACTTCATAGACCTATTAGGTCGCCAAGCCAATCCGTAAAGTGAGGTCTCCAAAACCACCCCCAGAAGCTTAAGCAGGAATAGCAGCACACTGCTTAGCCTGCTCCCAACACGGGTCAGGGCAGGCCCGTTTGGATAAGTGGAAGTCGAAGTCGGCCGCTCCGTTTTTCGTCCGCTGCGGCTCTGGATGTTCCCTCTGCAGTCCGCGCCCACCAGTCCCACTTCTGGGTGTTCCATCTTCGGTCTGGTGCGCCTGTCAGTCCGTCAGGGGCTCGTTTTCCATCTCCATGTCTCTGGTTCTTCTGTTTGTGTAGTGTTGCAGCTGGCCACGTTGCTCCTTTAACAATTCCAGAGCCGGATCCCAGGCTAAGCTTAGCTGGTACCCTGTGTCACGGTTCATAAGATCGTCAGCCATTTTAATTTCTATCGATTCTCTTATAACACTGTCCAAAAATCTGGGTGTTTGTGCTAGAATCTTGGTATCCTCATACTTCATGGCATGGTCTAGTTCTAGACAGTGTTCAGCAATGGCTGACTTAGTCACCTGTCTTAATCTAGTGTGCCTCTGATGTTCTTTGCACCTGATCTCCACAGTTCTTGTCGTCTGGCCAATGTAGGACATGCCACGTTGTCAAGGTATATTGTAAATCCCTGGTTTTCGTAACCCCAGGTCGTCTTTGACACTCCCCAGCAGTCCTCCGATCTTGTTGGATGGACAGAAAACGCACTTGATATTGTGTTTACGGAGGATCCTACTGATTCTGGCAGAAATAGTGCCAGCATGGGGCAGATATGCCACCTTCTTTGCTTCATCTTGGTCTTCTTCAGGAACCTGTGGTATAGTGGCTGGTTGGACTGCCCTCTCAATTTGTTTGTCCGTGTACCCATTCTTGGAGAAAACTGTTTTGAGACGTTCTATCTCTATAGGTAGATTCTCTTGGTCTGACAGGGCACGTGCTCCGTAGACCAAAGTCTTCAGAACCCCATTCTTCTGTGCAGGGTGGTGACAGCTGCTGGCCTGCAGATATAAATCAGTGTGTGTTGGTTTTCGGTACACACTGTGGCCAATTGATCCATCTGCTTTCCTCTGGACTAGTACATCCAGAAATGGCAGCTGGCCATTCTTCTCACCATGGAACCTAGAACCGCAGCGGACGGAAAACGAAGCAGCAACGCTCCAGCAGGTCGCAGGGAACGTGCGCGGACCACAGAGGAAGCGCCTGCAGCCGTTGGTGGAGGGGGAAGGCCATAGGCATAAATACTGGACCAGGTCCACTCGAGGAATAGTCTCAGGTCGCACCTGATGAAGGCCACGAGCTACGTGACCGAAATATCGTGCAAGTACGACGCTGATATCCGGCAGAACACCCAACAACCCAAGATGTCATTCTCGATTTGTTTGCATCACAACCTTACACAAAAAGTCGTTTCTGTATAGATGAAATTCCTATTCACATTGTTTTGCAGATTCGCTATATAACTCCATGTGTTGCGTGCTCAATGGCCCCGACTGCCACGATGGCCATTGATCTCGCTGCGGGTTTTGGAGAAGGATCTCCCTGCAGCGATTGACTGCTATGGGTGCACGGCTGCATATCGAGGCCCATATTGTCTCGGATGGGGCCTGCCGTGTGAACTGAGAGGCCATCTTCAGTTGCTAAAGGCGACTGCCTACTTTGGTGAAGACAGCTAGCTGAATGCCCACATTATACTAGAGGCGAAAAGCTGGCTGAAGTCAGATGTTACAAGCAGTGAAATTCTAAATTATAAGTGGGACGTAGCTCACGGGGTGGTGGAAGCGTGTTTACAGCTGTAAAAAAATACGGTAATATCTATTGATATTAGCACAGATTCCGAATGCGAAATACTTTGGGCGAAGACAGGTCTCAAAGGAGGATCAAATATGCTAACCGGAAGTTTTGATAGCCTCCCTGAGTCAGATCCCTAGCTATCTGTTTCTGCTACTAGACAAAATGAGACTATATTTTCTTCTTTTTTCAGTAAGGAGAAGTGTCTTGTATAAACAACATTAGACCCAACAGGTGAATTACAGTGAATTAGTTTACCAGTAAACTGGCATGTAGAGATACCTTGCCAAGATACTCCCAGACGATTTTTTCTGCCGGTATGTTTAGCCGCTAACCAGATCAAGGAACATGCTACATACTCTGTGCAGCGATAAACTCTATCGTACCAAAACAATTCTAAATCTTATCTTGTGCAGACAAGTCGGCCTAAGGAACTTGCATCAAAATTCTACATGATACGTAACTTGCGGATACGTTTTCCCATCTACCCAGGTTAACGTCGAGATGTGAAGTTACTAGAGATGAAGCACCCACCGTCATTGTCTGAATACACTAATCACAAGATCAATAGGTTCCACTACGTATACCTCCTGTGTGAGATTCAATGTACCTATTATTCAATTTGTTCTATGTTAACCATATTTATCGTAATCGCATGTGCTTCATTTACTGCCGCCAGGTCTTGCAAGTTTCTGTGTTAATCGCCAATAAAACCATAGACCCCGTTGAACTTAGCTACTCCGTTTGAATGGCTGAAGGAAATGCACGACAGTTACGTGACGTGGGCTGCATGAAATCAGGTGAAATCTGTCAGCAGGCACTCATATTTGGTGAGAGATGTTATTTTCCAGCCCTCTTTAGGTGCTCACTGTGCACTCAAAACTGAAAAGAGCGACGAGACGTGTCCTATGGACATCCCAGAGACACTGTCCAAGCAAAGCTTCGCCGGATTTTCCCTTTGGTTTCCATTTTACTACCTGACGGACCTTAATAAACGAATAGCCCTCATACATGCAAGTTACCACTGATTCACGGTCCACAAAGAAGTACAGTGCCGAATTTTCGTCAAACAATAAATAATATTCTTACTGTTGCTAACAAAGGAAAAATTCAGACACCCGATCAGCATATATGGCTGACAAATTTTACATGATTTCGGTGGCTACACTCGAAAAATCGGCGAAGTTAGAGACCACATTGCGAAATTTTTAAAAGTACTGAGGGCGTACACTCGAAAACATCCAACTTCAAACCCATACGTGCAGCTGATCCGCCGTACTATCACACGCAGCCAAAAGCGGAGTGGCATCTTCAGCCTCTGGCAGCCTCTTACACTTTGTCAGCTCAGAAACAGCACCAGATCATAATTTAATGCTCGCTGAAGGTGCTCGCTACTGTGCAGCTTAATTTGAGATATCGCAGTACGTTGCACAGTGTATGGTTTTCCCATAATTGATGCAGATATAATTAGCAAGATTGCACAATTTCATTGTATTGTTAATGGCGCCTAAGATTTATTATTAACAACTAAATGTCACATTATTCACATGGAAATTACCTCGCTTTCCTCCTCGTGCAGCCATTTTTTCACAACTGTAATATAATTTGGGGTGAATGTGAACCTACTTGTGAAAATATTAATCGGCATAAAATAGCCAACTAAATCAAAAAAGACATATAAAACGTAAAATGGTGTATGGTGTGTATGATGGTATCATGGTATCTTAGCACATAATGCATTGGATTGATCTGCTATCTTGTATGATTAGTTAAACTGGTTATTAGTTTTGCATATAATTACCTTCTACCAGGTAAATGTTGCTGTCAAAAGTTAGTACATTACCCGTTGACGATGATGATAATATTGGTTTCAGGGCACTCAGAGGCTTGTTTATCAGTACAGTGACAATAAAATATTTCATCGAAAGCAGTCCTCTTGGAACAAAGGCCGATCGACACATATTAAAGACCTGGAAGTCTGGTAGTGACAACACGGACAGTGGTTGTTTGTCAATATATTAAACTCGACAGTTAAAATCATGCATGGGATCATGCTTGTCTACATGTTAAGAAGTTCTTTCTGCTAGCTGGTCCGATACTCGAAACCTCATATTTTGTTCACCAAAGGGCAGTGCGAAATCGTTTCTTATGCCTTCTGGAAGTCATGCAACACGACATCAACCTGGACGTCTTGTCTACGGCGCTCTGGATTTCAAGGTCGTATCGAACAGAAAAAACTGACAAAATTCTACTGATACTTATGCTCTTGATGCATTGTTTACTATTTTGTGCTTCAGTCGTCGTTCCAGATGGTGGCATTGCAAGACTTTGTACTTATTTGCACCTTATACTATTATTATTATACGTACGGTGAATAGCAATCAGTCATCGTGCCGACCCTTACGTGGAATTATTCTGGATCTCGAGTATGAGACTTTTCTAAGCAGCGTAAACTAATTAACTTCGCTGTCAGGGAGCATCTAACGCACAAAAATCATTGCTTGTCTTTGGATTGGATCCACGGTCGTTCTCACGAAACCGAGAGAACTTTTGCCAGTTCTCGTACAAGGAGACTGTGCTCCTCGTCATCATCAATTCCGTTGTAGTTTATGGTGTGTACAGGGCTTGACCAGAAAAGTAACTGACTGGATTGGGGGCTCCAGACAGCCAAGCGCTTAGAGGAAACAGTGGTTCTGACGGAGGTTGTGCGGGGCATAAGCCTTTTACCTTTGCGTCACTGCAGACAGCGGCTGGCTCAGCGTAAGAAGCTCAGAATGGTAATCCAGTAGTAGAGGGGTCGGGTCCCTATGCGGCAGCTTTTATATTTTTATTTTAAATTTTTATGTTTCTTACACAGGAAAGAACTAAATAAACTTCAGTTTATTGTACCAATTAATATTTTCATAATAGGTATGAAAAGGAGAGGCAAAGGATAATTTAGTGGATGAGTATGTGGCAAAGTAGAGAAATGCCGTCACTACTTCAGAAAAATCATGTGCAACTTACAACCACCGCACACGAAAATTTTGTGACTGATGTAATGAACCCTTTCGTGCAGGAGAACAAATTTCTCTCGTTACCTGACTATTGAGTAGGGCAAAAAAGTCCACAGTTTCTCGACGAGATTTTTCATGATGAAGGATTGCCGTCATGCAGCACAATCCCCTCACTAGTGCAACCATCGATGTCCATTTTTTTCGTCTGGTAAAAAAGCTTTAAAACTACTCTTATCCAGAGAAAAAAAGAAGTCACGTCTAGAAAAGACTGCATCAAAATACATTCCATTATCAATTTTTGCTAAAATCATGCGTTACGCGTGATTTGCTGCCACACAGTGCTATGAGAGAGAATCTTTAATGAATGCAAATCAGATTTGTTTTTCTATAGAAATCTCAAATCACCATGTAACTGTAAAAACGCGGCGTTTATAACGTGTGTAAGTAGTCAAGAAAGCCACTACCTCCCCTTTTTTTACCATGAATATCACCCCAGCACGAGTAAATCATCAGCTTCAAAACAATAAAAATATTTAATTTTATATCCGAAGTACTGGTGTACGACTTTACAATCCTTTGCTGTAAATATATTTGCAATCCAAAATTTTCGCTAACCTTTCCTTTTCACGGATTTCTTGAAAATATTAATAACTGCTATATTGGGTGGCCCACTTAAACGTTTCACCGCATATATCTCTGGAAGAGAAGTGGACATCGAAAAACGACTTTCACTGGTATGAATGTTGTTGTGACTTGGCAAGACAGCCAAGTCACTATGAGAGGAAGCCGAAAGGCACGCGCTTAAGCTCACGCAGGCTGGCGCGAGGTCTGGAACAGTTAAGGGAATTAATAGTAGCAAATGAAGTACGTAGTTGATGTAATACTTAACTTTAATCCATAAGTGGTGTACATCGGTCTGACGGTACAGGCATCACAAGTTAAATATCTATTGATAATGGCGCCTTGCTAGGTCGTAGCAAATGACGTAGCTGAAGGCTATGCTAACTATCGTCTCGGCAAATGAGAGCGTGTTTGTCAGTGAACCATTGCTATTAACGTCGGCTGTACAACTGGGGCGAGTGCTAGTAAGTCTCTCTAGACCTGCCGTATGGTGGCACTCGATCTGCAATCACTGACAGTGGCGACACGCGGGTCCGACGTATACTAACGGACCGCGGCCGATTTAAAGGCTACCACCTAGCAAGTGTGGTGTCTGGCGGTGACACCACAAATGTAAGAAAGGGGCTCATAAAAATAAGTATTATGAGACATTCTTAGACGTAACCAAATATTAGCTTCAACACAAACTTACGTTTCTTTTAATGTACACCCTGTATTCTTTCTTCTGCAGTCAATAACATGAAAAAATAACAAAAAAAGAATGGCGTTGGATGCATCGCAATACATCAATTACGTTCCGAGAAATTTCAAACCGAAGTTGATTCTTGAAATAAATGAGACGCACATATTGCACATCTGCAGACGCAACCGTGAACCCCACTTTGCTCATAATGGCGATGTAATTGGCGTGCTTTATCATACTGTCACTGCCGTCACGATGGCCGAAAGTAGTAACAGGGTTTTGCCACAAACATTAATGTGTAAGGATCACACTAGCATCTCCAGATGTCCAATAGCGGCGCGTTTCGTTCATTTTAAATGTCAACTTCGGCTTGCAATTTCTCTGGATTTAACTGACGTATTCCGATGCTACCAACGCCATTCTCTTGTGATTTTTCATGTTATTGATTTCTTAAGAAATAATACGGGGTGTCCATTTAAAAAGCATAAGTTTCTGTTGAAACTAATATCTGCTTACTTTTTAGAATGTCTCAGAGTACATACTTTTATGAGCCCCTGTCTTACACTCATACCCACTAAAGTCGTTTCTCAATATCTGCTGTTCTGCCATTGATATCTGTATTGAAACGTTTAAGTGGGCCACCAAGTATAATTTATCTTTATTTGCAGTGTAAGTACCTTAAAAATTAACAACAGTTAAAAATGTTTCCACGTAGGGAGTCCACCCCGATCCGCTGCTGCGCCAACCTCTGTCTGGTAACTACAGTGACATTATTGGCTCAGGCCTCGCCCAGCCTGGGCGAAAAGTATTCTCTTTTATCCAAACACTTGGTCATCTGTCAATTTCGCTTCTGGCCAAGCGCTGCATGTACCACAAATCTGTACGAAATCGATGACGACGAGTAGGCGCTGTGTCCTTTGTTAGTATGGAAAGTTTCTAAACGACACCAGTTATGGAACCCGTCACCTGTACGTGTCATATCCACAAAGATGGACCAGTAATGGAGACAACCCTCCAAAACAGGCACCATTTGAAATCAAATAGCAAGTGTTAATCTTGTGCACCACTGCAGCTAAAACGAAAACGTTGCTGGTGCCTGGAAAGATGGTCGCTTTGCAACAGGGTATTTGCTGTTGCAGATGTTCTCAGGAGCCGCAGCCGCTGTGGGGCCATCCCAGGGAGGACAAAACCCACCCCTGTTACTACCGCGGCTCCATCCCAGCAGACTGTAGAAGACGCACGCGCGGGTGGAAGCCTGCGATAAATGGTGGCCCCCCTGGACTGTCGCCAAGAGCCGGAACAGATCCGGTTATTCAGGGAAATCTCCTTCGCCCCTCCCCACGTCAGGCTTTATCCAGGTCGCAGCCTTCTATCGTCGTCAGATATCTCCGCCGACAATCCCTTCACATTCTTCGGCCGTCTGGCTCGGCTTGCGGAGGAGGTCTGCTTGTCTCTACAGGATTGCACAAAGAACTTTTCAAACTCTATCAAAACCAGCAAGTTTCAACAAAAACTCTTATTTAGGGGGGTCTTTAGTAACAAATTTGCTCGCAGAATCGCGATTTTTTTACTTTGATACTCCTCTAGTAAGTTCAGAATTTGCATAATAATAGACCGCTCTCCAACAGACATTTTTGTCTCCATAAAAGTCATGTCAGATACCACTGACACTATGCTACATTCAAACGTATTTCATACTCATCACGAGTGGATTCAGTGGTTTCCTTTACCCCGGCTGACTCTTATACTGTTTTTTCAATATTTCCAGTATTGCGTTCTAAGTCAGTGCGATAACCTAGCGAATAGTAATCTCTCATTCATAGTTAGGCAGTATTATCATTTTAGAAATTCTTGCCTTGTTGCTAAAATTTTTCGGCTCTATTCGCGGATGTTGCTACGTTTTATATGCTACAATCAGTAAGCTCGTATCTTGATCCATTATGTGTCCACATAACTGATTTAATCTGTCGCCAGAACTCTACAATTTACTTGCACCTGGATCATTTATGTCAGGAATTTCCTCTAGGGATTCATTCCATTGATGGCATCCAACTTCTACCAAAACATTTTTGTTCATTTGAGTCTTCAGCAGATTTTCAAGGCAAACACTACCTAAAAACTTTACTGAAATACTGGAACACGAAAAGGCATACAGATAAAAAACAAAAAATGAAATGATCGTGTGGCTTTTATTGGCCGGGATATCCCCGTCGGGGTTCGACTGCCGTATTGCAAGTCTTTTTAGTCGACGCCACTTCGGCGACTTGCGTGTCAGTGATGATGATGGACACACAACACTCAGTACCCTGCCGGGAATCGAACCCGGGCCCCCTTGCGTGGTAGGTGATAAGGCTACCGCTGCGCTACGGAGGCGGACAATATAAAAACGAAACACACAAAACAACCAAAGGTACCCTACGTCGAAATCCGATCAGTGGAAAATTACATCATAGCTGTCTATTCGTATATATTCTGTAAATATCCAACATAATAGTAAGAGAACTGTCAAATTACTGTCAGAACATATTCAGCGTATAACAGATACTAAAATTACATAATTTTACCAACAATTGAGCACCGACAGTTACGTGACAGTTTAGTATCGACGTAATATGAACCTCAAGTTCATCTACACGTACACTATGTGATCAAAAGTATCGGACACCCCCAAAAACATACGTTTTTCACGTCAGGTGCATTGTGCTGCCACCTACTGCCAGGTACTCCACATCAGCGACCTCAGTAGTCATTAGACATCGCGAGAGAACAGAATGAGGCGCTCCGCGGAACACACGGACTTCGGTCGTGGTCAGGTGATTGGCTGTCACTTGTGTCATACGTCTGTACGCGAGATTTCCACACTCCTAAACATCCCTAGGTCCACTGTTTCCTATGTGATAGTGAATTAGAAACATGAAGGGACACATACAGCACAAAACCGTACACACCGACCTCGTCTGTTGACTGACAGAGACCATCAACAGCTGAAGAGGGTCGTAATGTGTAAAAGACACACATCAATCCAGACCATCACACAGGAATTCCAAACTGCATCAGGATCCATTGCAAGTACTATGTTGGTTAAGCGGGAGGTGAGAAAACTTGAATTTCATGGTCGAGCGGCTGCTCATAAGCCACACATCACGCCTCGGTTGGTATAAGGAACATAAACAATGGACGATTAAACAGTGGAAAAATGTTGTGTGGGGTGACGAATAGCGGAGCACAATGGGTGTTCCGATGGCGGGGTGTGGGTATGGCGAATGCCCGGTGAATTTTATATGCCAGCGCGTGTAGTGCCACCACTAAAATTCGGATGCCGTGGTGTTATGGTGTGGTCGTGTTTTTCATGGAGGGGGCTTGCACCCCTTGTTCTTTTACGTGGCACTATCACAGCACAGGCCTACAGTGATGTTTTAAGCACGTTCTTGCTTCCCACTGTTGAAGAGCAATTCGGAGATGGCGATTGCAAACAAGATCGAGCACCTGTTCAAAATGCACGGCCTGTGGCGGAGTGGTTACACGACAATAACATCCCTGTAATGGACTGGCCTGCACGGAGTCCTGACCTGAATCCTATAGAACACCTTTGGTATGTTTTGGAACATTCGTGCCAGGTCTCACTGACCGATGTCGATATCTCTTCACAGTGCAGCACTCCGTGAAGAATGGGCTGCCATTCCCCAAGAAACCTTCCAGCACATGATTGAACGTAGGGCTGCGAGAGAGGAAGCTGTCATCGAGGCTAAAGGTGGATCAACACTATGTTGAATTTCAGCATTACCAATAGAGGGCGCCACGAACTTTTAATTCATTTTCAGGCAGGTGTGCGGATACTTTTGTTCACATAGTGTAAGTACCAATATGTAATTAACCAAATGTGCAAGACGTGTTATGTAGGTAAATGATCGCACAAGTATTGTATTAATTGTTTACTTGAAAATGCCAATGAAAGCCGAAACAGATATGTCGTGAAATAAATTAGTAATTACATTGCAGCTATTCTGGGCCTTATATGGGCTTTATATTAATCTAATTAATCTACAAAAACGTTATTAATGCGACAGACAGACTTCATATTAACCTAGTTTGAAATATTCCAATCATTTTACTACATAGTCACTCAATGGATTTTTATTCCCTTCTTGAAATTCGACTCGGTTTCATATTAGACCTCCATTTTCAAAGGTCACGGTTTGATATTTACTTATTCGTCTGACTCTTCTTTTCAGTTGGCTGTTATACAGTTGCGAATTTTATTTTAAATTTGGTCTGCATAACAATAATGTGTATACGAGTATGTGCTCTGTTTATGGTTCTTTTAAGTCTGCAGTGGCTTACAAGTGTTTGCAGTAAAAAGAAAATTCAACACATTAATTTCGATTCTTTAATCGTTCTAATTCGTGTGTAAAAGCGTAAATAAGTAAGTTCTTTATTTCTATTAAATGCTGCATGAATAAGAGGAGATGAATTTGGGAATGGCTGACTACATCGCGTCTCAACTGAAACGTGTGAAGTCTTTAAAAGCGTAAACAGAACGTAGCGATACTCGTCACTAGACACATGAAGCAAGACGATACAGTCCCGGTCAGCGCATGTGGTTGGTATATTTGCGGGTGATGATGAAAACAAAGTTCTCGTATAAGAGACATCCGTAAAATGACTTTCGGTAGTGAATCAGTTGTCAACACTGTAGTATTTGAACACTGGAAACCCAGCAACAGTGAGTACCAAAAGCATAATCTTAATACATTAGATCTTTACAACAAATTTATTGTAGTCACTGTAAAGTAACTAGTTCGTTCGATCACTAATTAGAATGTGATCAGACCCGTGAAACATTCACCGTGGCCAAAACTGTACTGCAGTAAACAGACCTACCTTGGTAATAGAGGACACATTGGTAATTAACATATGCTGTCGCAAGAAAATCACAGCCCCAAGAAGCAGTTGTGCTGCGTGAAAGAAAGTTGGTAGGTGTGTTTCTACAGCTGAAAGATGAAGTCTGTTCAAATTTCGCGCCAGTCACATAACAGGACGCAAATCTGTTTGCGTTAAATACACGCCGTAACGGTAGTGAGCGTTAGTTACCTTTTAGATTGGACGTGCTGAGTTGATGTTAGTCACAAATGCCTTTCAGGCGACAAAGACGCCATTATCAACACCTCACTGAGTTTCCATCTGGTCCTGTAGTAAGCTGAATGTTTCTTCTGAGATATAGTAGAAAAACATGGCAGAAATGTAGCCACTGCACATGATTGCTGGCAGCGGTGGTCACAAAAATATACGGCCGTAGGAAGACGGGCTTCGGACGGTCATGTGGCGCTACCGAGAGGGAAGACCATCGCGTTCGGCATATGGCTCTATCGCGTCGTGCTGCATCTGCAGCGCAACTTGAGCATCATTTGACACCACACTGACACAATTATCTGCTACAAATCGGTTGTTTCAAGAACAGCTCCGAGCCAGAAGTCCTGTAGCTCGCATTCCATGACCCAAAACCGCCGCCGTACGCGACTTCAATGGAGTCAATCGAGAGTTTATTGGAGGGCAGGGTGTTTCCTGATGAAAGCTGGTGCCGTCTCGTCGCCATTAATGGCCGTATGTTGGTTAGAAAGAGGGCAGCAGAGGGCCTGCAAGCAAGCTGTCTGTGCTGCAGGCACACTGGACCTGCGATTGAGTGCAATTTCGTGTGGCAGGACCACTCGTGATTATCCTACGCACCCTGACTGCAAATTTGTACGTATATCTGCTGCTGCCAATCATTTAGAGCATTCCAGGGGGTGTTTTCCAACTGGATAACGCTCGTCGACGAACCATCGTTGTAATCCGACATGCTCTGCAGAGTGGCGACATGTTGCCTAGGTCTGCTCGATCACCAGATCTTTCTCCAGTCGAGCACATACGGAACATCATCGGCCTACAACTCCAGCGTCATCCACTAACTGCTTTAACCGTCCCTGTGCTGACCGACCGAGTGCAGCAGGCATGGAACTCCATCCCACAAACTGACATCCGACATCCGATACCTGGACAACATACTGCATGCACGTTTGCTTCCTTGCATTCAACATTCTGGCGGTTACACCAGTTCTTAACGTAGCAGCATTTCACATTTGCAAGGGTTTATCTCTCGCTTACATTATCCTGTAGTCTTGCTGTGTTATTCACCTATTACCTATAAATGTATTTCCAGAATTTCATTACTCTACGTTAATTATTTACTGGTCCTGAGATTTTTTTCCTTCAGTATATCATTACACTTTAATTAATAATTCAAAATATTCAATATTACGTAGTTCTCATATAATAAGAAACTAACCTACGTTTTTTTCCAGATTAAATTTCAGTCATATTTACACATGGAATTCTTTAATTTTTTAACATTAAGATTGCCTATTCGCTCACTTATCGTGTTCTTTTTTAAATTTCCATGAGAGGCCGAAAACAAAACAATAGACGTGACGCCCTGAATATTGCAGTAAGTCTATATTCCTTTTTCACAACCATTTCAGAATAATTTCCGTGAGTAGTTGGTTGCTCTGTCGATAATTTAGATTTTTAGTAACACTCATTTCACAAGACATCATGCACACGAGAAATCTTTTGACGTCACACGCAGTGCTGAAGCGGGGACTGCTATCGACTTTCGTTAGCGTTCGGTGTGGAATGCTTGGATTCACCATATTGGATTTCGCATCGTAATTTGCGTGTTATGAAAGCATGCCGTTCCAAGAGATTAACACATAAAAAATTTATTAAAACACGTCGTTCATGGTATGATTTGTATATTCATATGCGACATAAGGACATACATCTACATCTACATTTATACTCCGCAAGCCACCCAACGGTGTGTGGCGGAGGACACTTTACGTGCCACTGTCATTACCTCCCTTTTCTGTTCCAGTCGCGTATGGTTCGCGGGAAGAACGACTGCCGGAGAGCCTGTGTGCGCGCTCGAATCTCTCTAATTTTACATTCGTAATCTCCTCGGGAGGTATAAGTAGGGGGAAGCAATATATTCGATACCTCATCCAGAAACGCACCCTCTCGAAACCTGGACAGCAGGCTACACCGCGATGCAGAGCGCCTCTCTTGCACAGTCTGCCACCTGAGTTTGCTAAACATCTCCGTAACGCTATCATGCTTACCAAATAACCCTGTGACGTAACGCGCCGCTCTTCTTTGGATCGTCTCTATCTCCTCTGTCAACCCGACCTGGTACGGATCCCACACTGATGAGCAATACTCAAGTATACGTCGAACGAGTGTTTTGTAAGCCACCTCCTTTGTTGATGCACTGCATTTTCTAAGGATTCTCCCAATGAATCTCAACCTGGCATCCGCCTTACCAACAATTAATTTTATATGGTCATTTCACTTCAAATCGTTCCGTAGGCATACTCCCAGATATTTCACAGAAGTAACTGCTACCAGTGGTTGCTCCGCTATCATATAATCATACAATAAAGGATCCTTCTTTCTATGTATTCGCAATACATTACATGTGTCTATGTTAAGGGTCAGTTGCCACTACCTGCACCAAGTGCCTATCCGCTGCAGATCTTCCTGCATTTCGCTGCAATTTTCTAATGCTGCAATTTCTCTGTATACTACAGCATCATCCGCGAAAAGCCGCGTGGAACTTCGACACTATCAACCAGATCATTTATATATATTGTGAAACGCAATGGTCCCATAACACTCCCCTGTGGCACGCCAGAGGTTAATTTAACGTCTGTAGACGTCTCTCCATTGAGAACAACATGCTGCGTTCTGTTTGCTAAAAACTCTCCAATCCAGCCACACAGCTGGTCTGGTATTCCGTAGGCTCTTACTTTGTTTAACAGGCGACAGTGCGGAACTGATCGAACGCCTTCCGGAAGCCAAGGAAAATAGCATCTACCTGGGAGCCTGTATCTAACATTTTCTGGGTCTCATGAACAAGTAAAGCGAGTTGGGTCTCACGATCGCTGTTTCCGGAATCCATGTTAATTCCTACAGAGTAGATTCTTGGTGGCCAGAAATGACACCTTCCAAAATTCTACAACAGATCGATGTCAGAGATATAGGTCTATAGTTTTGCGCATCTGCTCGACGACCCTTCTTGAAAACTGAAACTACCTGTGCTCTTTTCCAATCATTTGGAACCTTCCGTTCCTCTAGAGACTTGCGGTACACAGCTGTTAGAAGGGGGGCAAGTTCTTTCGCGTACTCTGTGTAGAATCGAATTGGTATCCCGTCAGGTCCAGTGGACTTTCCCCTGTTGAGTGCTTTCAGTTGCTTTTTTGTTTCTTGGACACTTATTTCGATGTCAGCCATTTTTTCGTTCGTGCAAGGATTTAGAGAAGGAACTGCAGTGCGGTCTTCCTCTGTGAAACAGCTTTGGAAAAAGGTGTTTAGTATTTCAGCTTTACGCGTGTCATCCTCTGTTTCAATGCCATTATCATCCCAGAGTGTCTGGATATGCTGTTTATCACCCGACTCAGATCATCTGATCGGCTTCAGGTATCATACAATAATTTACAGTATCGTTTATTGCAACGTTCTTTCTGCGGCATCAACATTCTGCTTCACTGGTGTCAGTAGTAAGCTATAACAATGCATTTTAGTGCTACCTGTATACTGCATTTTCCTGTTGACGCCACTTTTAAGAATATTGCCATGCAGGATATTTTAAATGTTTTATCATACCTGGATATGATCAGATGAACGAAACGAATAATTAATACAGATTTATTTCGTGAGCAGCTCTTTTTTGCAAATCAATAGAATGTATTGTTTTGTCACGTGTGTGTCCGAAAGGTGGTGTTTCGATGGGCAACAATGTGGCAGCGATAGATTCTCAGTAGGGAAACCACATTTATAAGGAAAATTATGAGTGTGGTGACACCACCTATTTGCTCATATTAATACATTTCATCAATAACTAATTAAAGTGGGCCCCCTTTCTGCAAGAACATGTTAGACCATAGTCGTGGCTTATTCAGTAGGCTTTTTCTCCGATTATTTCTCAAAATATATACACAGGGCTGGCGCAAGCCCAAGTGCCGCCCCGTGCGGGCTGCTGAATTGCCGCCCCCAACCAGTCTTCTTTTCTTTTTTTAACGAAACGTTTGTGAAATTTAATTTAAACAAATCTGTAGGAAATGTCAGCAATCAATTGCCGTTTTTGTTTTTACTTTTCAGACCTACCTAGGTTTCGGCCACTGAGTGGCCAGTCCCAAAGCTTTTAATATGTGCTTACAT
This sequence comes from Schistocerca piceifrons, assembly GCF_021461385.2. Taxonomy (NCBI): domain Eukaryota; kingdom Metazoa; phylum Arthropoda; class Insecta; order Orthoptera; family Acrididae; genus Schistocerca; species Schistocerca piceifrons. The sequence continues at coordinate 650,241,407 of NC_060140.1, read as the reverse complement.
CTAGTGTGCGAGTAGTATTGTCAAACAAAAGTGCCGGTCAGAGTTTAATTGTTGTTCATGCAGGCGGAGACATGTGTTTCGTGGCTCATAAACCAAAACGTCCGACTATCACTCAGAAACGGATGGCAAAAATTTTCAAAAATACGTCGAAACCCAACTTATACCAGGCTTATCAGCAATGTCTTTGTCCCTTGTAATTACGCACAGCGTATTCATCCATTCGGAATACTTCTAGCCATCGTAGGTGTTGGACATGTTTGACAGTAGTAATGAATGTTCAACCATTTTTTTCCATAATGCAGGAAGAATAAAACACTCGGAAACTGCCATTGAAGGGCTTAGAAAAATTGTTTCATGCTTAACACGTAACCGCAGTATCGAACATTGCATTCGAATTTCCAAATTAGATTTCGTCTTCTGCAAAATTAGTCGTGAGTAAACGCACGGCGCATAACAGGCTGGCAGATCTCCAATCATAAGAATACTGGCGTGTTCGCCAGACTGCTTCCTCCGGCGTAAACACGACGGTGCTGCCACAGTGGCGAGGAAGAAATTAGTCCTCCTCCCTCCCCTCGTTCAACAGGGGCGGACGGCAGGTAGTCGAGGCGCCATGCCACGGTTCCCGAAGGTGCTCCCTCCGAGGTTTGGTTTCGAATCTCCTCTTGGGCATGAATGTTGAGTTTTTCCTTAAAAAAAGGGGGGGTGGCGACAGATTTGCCGCCCCTCAGAAAGTGCCACACCGTGCAGCCGCACGTTGCGCACGTGCCTTGCGCCGGCCCTGTATATACGTACCAATGTACGAGGGAGTGCTGAAAAGTAATCCCTCCGAATTTTTTATGTGAAAAGTCTTAAAGCTTTTTAAATACGACAAACGTTATTAACATTCTACTTCTTTATTCTTCGTGTCTACATGTCTGTAATCCTCCACTGCTACAGAGTTCCGAAAGGTGCTTTGTAACACGGCGGTGTATAACGTACCTACGTCGGAGCGTGAGAAGCAGCATTCTGTTCGTCCACACATGGAACACTCTCTCCTTCAGTATAACAATACCTACCATACACGAACGCTGGTACATCTGCAACACTCCAACGCCCTGGGTTCACTTTCATAGATAATCCTCTATGCTGTCCCTCCTTGGCCCAATCCGATTCTCGTCTGTTTCTAAAACTTATACAACATCTTCAAGGATTTCACTTTGCTAGTGATGAAGCGCTGCAAGTGGAGGTGAGGTTAGTGAGGTTGTGGTTCCGCCAATGAAGTCAAACATTCTACAATTACGTATCAACAAACTGGTCTCTCGTTGGGAGAAATGTGATCGTCGCCAGGGTGACTATGTTGAGAAATAAATGTGTAGACATCAGGAATAAAGACGTAGAACGTTAATAACGTTTGCTTTGTTTAAAAAGCCTTAAGACTTTTCACATAAAAATTCGGGGGAATTGGTTTTCAGCACACCCTCATTTGTTAGGAATATGCCGACGTCAGATTTTGTTGTTGCTTAGATTACATAGGTACTTACACTTTTTACATTACTTGTGCCTTGTGCTGCCAACAGAAATCAGCCATATGTCTCTATTAACACAGTATAACTGTAATATAGCGATGTTAGGGCATCGTCTGAATTGAATTTTTGTTTAGAATGTAATTTCTAACGATGTATTCCGTTAGAATAGTTGCATACGTGCCTTTTTCAAGCTCACCTGTCTTGAGCTGTAATTGATATTATTTTCCCGCTGTATACGAGGGCTATCCACAAAGTACATTACGTTTTGGAATTAAAAATAAATAAAGTATTGGAAAATTTTTTTATTATATACAGATGAGCGCCACACTTAAATACTACTTTTCTACATAGTTGCCATTTAAATTAAGGCACTTATCGTAGCGATGGACGAGCTTGGAAATTCCTTCGTCGTAAAATTCGGCCGCCTGCGCCTTCTTCTTGAAGCTGTGCGTCGTCATCAAAACGCTGCATAGCCAACCACTTCTTCATTGCTGGGAATAAGTGGAAGTCGCTCGGTGCCAGGTCGGGACTGTACGGCGGATGAGGAAACAACTCCCACTTAAAAGATTCGAGAACTTCACGAGTGGCATTTGCCGTGTGGGCCCGGGCGTTGTCGTGAATCAGCAAGATGTTTGAGCCCAACTTTCCCCTGCGCTTGTTTTGTATTGTTCTTCTGAGGTTGTGCAGAGTTTGGCAATATCTTTGAGAGTTTATTGTAGTGCCTCTTTCCAGGAAATCCACAAAAATCACACCTTTCCTGTCCCAAAACACAGTCGCCATCACCTTCCTTGTCGACATTGTCTGCATGCATTTCTTGGGTTTTTGGGGGGAATTTGTGTGCCCCCACTGCATTGACTGCAATTTTGTCTCGCAGTTCACATGCTTAACCCATGTTTCGTCACCAGTAACGATGCGATCGAGTAATGAGTCGCCATCTTTCTCGTAAGCGTCCAAAAACGTTAACGCTGCAGCCATTCGCTGATTTTTGTGAATCTCTGTCAAGATTTTTGGTATCCATCTTGCACAAAACTTGTGGTAACCAAGCTTTTCGGTAATGATTTCGTGCAACAAACTTCGTGAAATTTGTGGAAAACTCATAGAGAGTTCCGTTATTGTGAAATTACGGTTTTCACGGACCGCGGCATCGACTTTTTCGACAAGTTCGGCAGTCACTATGCTGGGTCTTCCATTTCGCTCTTCGTCGTGAACGTTAGTTCGGCCATTTTTAAATTTTATGACCCATTGACACACTCCACCTTCAGTGATTATGTTGTCCCCATACACTTCACAAAGCTGCCGATAGATTTCTATCGGTGTACAGTTTTTTGCAGTCAGAAACCTTATTACAGCACTTCACACTTCGCGGCATTTTCAATTAACGCTGACATTTCAAACTGTCACAGTAACACAACGGAGTACAGCACGAACCTCTCACTAGCACGGCAGGATGCTGACTGAGCGGCGGAATGCCATGACACCAAGATGGCAGCGCTAGCCCCGCCCCTAACGGACACAAACGAAAACGTAATGTACTTTGTGGATAGCCCTCGCATGTTGTTGTTATAGTTTTTATGGTTCAAGGGGCCTGTGGATATCTGTAAAATTTCGTGAGCTTTTGGTTTCGAAAACTGTTTGTTGTGGTTCGCTGTTTCTAGATTGTGTTACGGATTTATAATAGCATTTACTTAATGGCGAATCTCAGATGTTACTATGTTGCTATGGATTCCACGCACTTTTCGGTGCTCATTCACGATTTAGATACTGACAGTCGTCTTCTTATTTCATTGTTTTGTTTTCGACTGTCCGACGCAGTAGTTTATTGCAGACTGTATTATTTCGTTCTCCCTATAGAAAGAAGACTCAGCTTGCGTGACCAGGCGGAACATTTTGTAGTAGAATCCCGTCTTATACAATGACCATTGAATGTAATATTCAGTACTGTTTAGTAAACACTGTATGCATCTGCTGGAAAAAACTATGTTCTATTCACGCACGCCACCGCATATCAGGGTATTTCTTCTAATAAAATTGGGTAAACCGTTGTAAGAAAGTTTCCATACAACATTCCTTTGATGAACTATGGTCTCACTATGATATTTCCTATAATGCCACTTTATACGATTACTCTCCGTACTTCAGCAATCAGCGATGATTATCATCAAATGATACATGTTAAGTAGTTACTAAAACAGATGCATCCGTATAAAACACTTATTTAAAATGTATTTTCTTGCTGAAGAGAAATCTAGAAACTTCGAGACGACATACGAATTCACGGCCGTTGAATGCCTGATATAATGGTAGGTAATAGGGATGGAATGTGTCCCAATGCTAGAAGTGAATGACACTCGTCAGGGAGCTCGTCGTTGTCTTTGACATACTTCGAAGAGGATATGCCAGACTGCAAACCTTTGGTTTACTCGAATTCAGGAGGGCGACGTTTCACATCGCCGTCCCGTCATCCAGATATCGGTATTCCGCGATTTCCCCAAATCGCGCGAGGGAATTGTCAGAATGATTCCTTTTGAAATGGGCGCTGCAGATTTCCTTCCCCCATCCTTTCGTAATCAGGGCTTGCACTCTAATGACTGCGTTGTTAACGGGACGTTAAATTCTGATCTTCCTACCTTCCTTTCTTCGCTTTACCAACAGAAGTCTTACCAAAAGCAATATTCAGCATTTCAAAATCTTTGCAGCACTTCTGGGATAGAATTTCAGTGCGTGGTAGTTGGTCACTGAGGGTTGGTCAGGTCCTTCCTACCGCATAAAGACAAAGCGCGCTCCGGAAACAGCTAGCACCACCACACAACCGAATATGATCAAATCAGAAGTTTCTAGTTGTGAATGCCAGTTATCAATGGGTAAGCAAGTAACATTAACTCTGACCCAGAGAGAGAGAGAGAGAGAGAGAGAGAGAGAGAGAGAGAGAGAGAGAGACAGAGAAGAGAATTCCAAGCAGAATTTAACCAAAATCTATTTATAAAGTCACTTGATCTATTTATAAGGTCACTTGATAGATTAATTTCAACTACTTTCTTAATAACAGTATTGTAAAGCTTTAAGATGAACCGCGCCAAGGCAACGTTCTGCAATATTAGATTTGTCCGTCTGTTTTAAGCACGTGCGACTCTTAACCTCAACAGCCCAGGATCTACGATATTTCCGAATCGAGGCAAAAACTTGATAGAGGCGGCCCTCCTCCCTATCCCCTCTAAGCCTCGAGCGTTTGAGATAGGAGTTCAGAATTTTTTTAAAAAAATCGATTTTTCAAAAGTTGTTTCTTTTGTAGCACTTTCTGTAGAGTTTGATATGTAAAACATATATGTTTGAGGGAATGTAAGAACGTAATTTGGTCTTAAGTGTGCCAAAATGCAGTACCATGCTTCTTTACACAGCATTCCTCCATCGCATTTCACTGTATTTCGTTCCGTGGAATTCAAACCTGTATATTTTGTAATGGAAGCCATCAAACTTATAATCAGGACAGTGGAAATTAAAACGTCCTCTGATGCCTTTCCTGCTTCCAGTCAGCCGGTTTGACATTCTACCCTACCTTATAAAACCTCACAGTTAACCCTGGGTGGTATTATTTGTGACCGGGAGAATAATAACTCTTCAGAAAATTTGCACTCTTTATTCCCTCTTATCTAATAACTTCGTCTTTTGTGTGACATGAAATTAAATATAGGAAACATAAAAGTATAATAACTCTTCAGGAAATCTGCGCTCTTTATTGCCTCTTATCTAATAACTTTCTCTTTTGTGTAACAAGAAATTAAGTACAGGAAAGATAAAAGAAGAAAAGAAAGGAGACAAGCAAGACAGTACACATTTCTTCAATCCTTATCGCCCACCATTTTTTCCTCCTAATATTTCTACAGCTTTACGTGGAGTGCTTTCGTTTCTGCGGAAGAAGCTATTACCTCATCATTGTTCGTCAAATGCTTTCTAACATGAAAAATCAAAATATCGTTGTCTGAACTTGAAAATGCTTTTAATATGAGTAGTACCCAAGACTGGTATGGTTTCTCGATTTGTTACGCCTATTTTTTCACTGTCTGTTATATAAAACGAAACAGGCCTTTAGAATATTGACGCAACTGTAACACACGCCAAATGAGCGAGACTGTTTTGGCGTAAATGGTCATTTTTATGTACCTACATAAATGACACGACAGAACATAATTCACGAAGTACCAATATCAAATGCCTGTTGGCGTACTACAAGTTTTATGTCAGGAAATACTTCCACATTTCATCCACACGCTTCAGTTTCTAAGCATCAAATCGAAAAGTAGTAACACGAAATTTTTATATAAATCTGTAATATATTATTCTTCCATGTAATTTGTGTGATGTCCCGTTTCTTCTCCTTCCTCGTTCTAACAAGCGATCTAGTCGTCACTAATTCTGTAATTATTCCTGTCATTGTCAAAACTTATTCTCCAGTTAACTTCATTAACTCTGCCAGAATCACAGGTTCATTTATCCTGCGTTTATTCTTCGGTTAGGCGTTATACGTGTTCATACAACGCCTTTTTCCTGCTGTTACGAGAATAGAACCTAAAGTGGCCGCTAACCGGGGACTGCACAACTGGTAGTGTAGGGATCTGGAAATTTTTTTTTGTCAAAATTTCATTTTCTTGGGTACACCGAGAAGATTATGTGTAATCTTTCGTAACTGTTATTCATGTTAGTCTTTATTTTCACTCTAGTATTCTGCATCTATGGATTTCGCTGGTAATTATAACAACGCTAATCATTCGCACACCCAATCAATCACGTTCGGGTTTATCTGGCTCAGCTCGTATAACCCCGTACCCTTCTGTCAGCAGAAAAGTTTTTTACTTCTGATGAAACGGGGTTGCCTGGCTGAGACATCACATACACAACGCAAAAATCAACTTATGATTCGTTCGGAAAGGAACTTAAAATGTGTTCAAAATGTTCAAATACAAATTGGGACGCGTTTCAAAGCACATGAATAATCAATAGACCTATGTGCGCTGGATGCTAGGCGGTTTATGGAACAGGTTTTTTTTCTTTAAGTATATGAATTTGGCGCCCCCTGAAATTGCCGTCGGGGGCTGATACCATGGTTTGTAGCCCCTCCCCCCCCACGCTTCACGCTCTAGATCAGGACCCGATACTCAATACACTGGTCCATTACTGGTCTGATCAATGCATAACATGCCCCAACTGCAGGGGATACAGTTGACACCCGCCTTACGCAAACCACCAGTATCCTTTACAGGCCCTAAATTCTTAGATGGTCGTCGAAAACTACACTTGCCTTAGAATACCACAGCCCTGTTTGAAATGTTATTCTTCCAAGGCAAAAAGGCCGTAGAATTGGGTGCCTCCTCGTTATTTTCGTCACCCACTCGTTTCACATTTGGCCGATATCGTAACGTGCGTCCGATCTGTGTTTCCCTGCGAAACGTTACTCTGAGGTGAGCTAACTAAACTAACAAACTTTCAGGATCAGAGATAACGAGGTGCAATGTACCCCTTTATGTTAAGCAGGGTGGTAACAACCATCAGCCTAAAGATACCAGGGTTGTTCGGAAAGTAAGGAACGATAGGTCGCGAAATGTAAATCACAGCGAAAATCAAAACTGTTTTCTTTGCACATTTAGCTACATCTTCTAGGTACTTTTCTACATAGTCACCGCTCCGACTTAGACATTTGTCGGAGCGTTATACCAAATTTATATCACCATTGTCATAGAAGGTAGCCGCCTGTGCTTTCCGATAATTCTCTACGCTGGTCTATAGCGCGTAACCTGCACCCAAGTGTTGTCTTCGTATCTAGCGTTTCATCTGAACAGAGATAATACTCAGGACGAACAAATTAGGGCTGTGTTGTTGGCGACTGAACACTTCCCATCGAAAAGGCTGCAGGAGCGTCTTCACTGCCCCTGCAGAGGGCAGCTGAGATTTGCCATGAAGAAGGAAGTACGTGGCGGGAGACATTGTAGGTACCTTTACTCGCTCGCAGTGCGCTCACAACCAAAAAGAGCTTCTTGATGCGATCGACAGACATACTAGAGACACTGCCCAAAAGTCTGCAAAAAGCATCATCGGAGTTTCACAGTGGTTTCCATTTTGCGACAGATCATTCGTCACTTTCCGAATAGCCCTCGTACAAATCAGTCTAAACTAACTTCCTATAAACCACATGTCGCAACGTGCCATCAACCTTCCTCTTGACCATCACATCAAGGAAGGGAACGTTGCCATTCTTCTCCACCTCCATAGTAAAGAGAATATTCAAATGGATTGAACTTAGATGTTTCAAAAAATTGTTCAGAGCCTCACTGCCATGAAACCATACCACAAACGTATCGCCTATGTATCTAAAAAAAGTAAGCAGTTTTCAGTGTCGCCAGTTCTATGCTGCTTTTCTCGAATTCACCCTAGACGCATTACCAATAATAGATGACAGGGATCCCCATCGCTACTTCATCTTTCTGCTCACAGAGCTAGTCTCTGAATCATAATTGAATGGAAGTCAACAGATGTCGATACAGATTAGCTAATTCAAAACCAAACCTAACCTCCACTGACATTAACGATTCAAAGAGAAGAAAGCGAGTGAAGACAGATCACCTCAAACCTTACTAAAATATTTGTCATTCAGACGTAGTCCCCCTAATCGACGTAAGGAATCCACCGACTTCTCAATGTGTTATATACCCTATCTTACTAGTGGGTTCAACAAAGTAGCAAGATGTTTTGCCACAAGCTATGTAGAAGCAACAATGTTACTGACAGGTCTAAGAGGAAACCCTTCATTGTGGATCTTCTGAAGGTCATATAATCTAGGACATAGCGCAAAATGAAAGACTTGATACTCTCTTGTGATATGGAGCTTTATCAGGAGGTTGGTAAACTTCTTCTTAACCCATTATTTGACGTCTTTTTTAGAGTTTGAGGAATTGCCTTTGCGTGGTTATCGACATTTTAATCCCATTTTGAGACTCTACAGGCTCTATAAACACACAAACAAGATTTTGCTTGGTTTACCTCATCATCTAGTTACGGTTCCTTCACGAGAAGATGGATTTTCTATTGAATCTTGCCCTCTGAATATTGGAACTTCTACGTACAAAAGCCATCGTTCAGAAGAATTCCTCCGGACCCCGCGGTCTGCTGCACATCTCAACGTATCCACTATCGAGGAGGCAGAGGACGATCGTCTTCCTGGACACTGGTGTAGCCGTTAGAACATTGTCTACATTAGGATATCAGAAGTCCAAACTGTTCGTAAGTGATTAGTGCGGACATTAGCAATGCAAGTGCCATCAACTGTGACCCAACATATGCCCACCAAACGTTTGTTATTTATTAGTTTATAAGGGTTTTCGTGATGAATATCCACTACTGTAGTTCTATGTTATTTTCTCGCCCTTGGGCTCGTTAAAACTTTCTCAAAAGAATCGCAACATTAGATTTCGGTACACGGCATGATTCGTTCTCCAAAGGGTCACCAAATTCTTCTGTTTTACTTGTCTTTTTCTTGTTGTTTTAATTTGTTTGTTGGTGCATTAAATTTAAGACATACCTTTTATTTTTTCATCTAGTGTTTAAAGTTAATATCCGTTCTGAACCTTGGTTTGAACTGTGTTACAATATATATCTCTTATTTTTTGAAAAAAAAAGGTTGAAATTCAGTCCTAACAATGGTATTATTATCGACATTTTTATTGTTGCTTTGCATTTTAAAAGAAATTGTAATTTTTTTTCGTTCTCTCGAGCATCTAAAAATATTCCTTTCATTTTTATGTGTAAAGTATTTACAGGTTTTTTTTGCTGATTTAAATAAAGGATTTAAGACTTAACTGTTAGCAAATAAACATTTTTATCTAAATTCCATTTTAGAGTTCCAAGGATACTTCGATTCATCCTTGCACCAGATGTCTGGACACACCAGAACCTAATGCTCTAATGCATCGCCTGCAAGCTTCCGACTCTATCAATTGCAACCAAAACTTTAATAAAAAGGCAAAAGTAATGTAAATCAGAAGACTGGGAGGATTTTTGGTCTGAATAACAACTGATTTATTCATTCTTAACATCATATGACAAAAGATGGCAGCCACACAAACATTTTTCTCTGACAAACGCTTTCAGTTATATGCGGTCTATGTCGAAAAAAGTGATCAGCTGGGGATCAACACACCACCCTAACCAGAACTAATCGCTTTATCTGACTTCATAAATGTGAATCCGTGGTATGGCCCAAAAACTACGCTACTGTCAAGCATCTACACTCTTCTATTCCATAAAGAAACGTATGGTTCCAAATAACGGGGTGCTGACAAGCGTATATTAAGCCCTACGCCCGTAGCAGCGGATACTGTACCCTTCTGCAGGTGAGGGCGGTACGGCACTACGCGGCCGCCAACTGGAGTCTTGGACAGCTACAATCTGTTATTAACGGCGCGCGCCCGGAAATATGCAAGTACGTGGTCTTGTGTTCAGCTGATTCGGAACGCAGATACTTCCCTTTGAGCCTCTGAAACCCTGGTGGATTCCAGTGTGCAGGTGGGCCCGTTTGCTGGTCTGCCAAACCAGTTTGACTCCTTGACCCGACTATGCGTGATGGAATATGTCAGACGTTTAGACGGCCTACTCAAAACAAATACGTACACCCACGCATAAATCGTTGTGTGCGTGATGCAAGAAGCAGTACCTCTGATGGTTCAGATGGTGACTGGCATAGTCTCTAAGTGGCACACTAGCAAAGGACACAAGTCTCACCGTTTAGGTAATTACCTGCCGTTCTTCACTAGCGAAACGCCAGTACAAGAGTGTGATCTTCTCCTTCTCTACAGCTTTCCTCAACAGCTCGGAAGCATATCACATTTGCGTGCTCAGACTACACCCACTTTAGCATAAGGCAATCACTAGCTGCAGCTCGGCATTCGAAGCTGGGAGACCGCCCCCTTGTTCTGGATATGCAGATTTGACCAACCAGCGACTTTAAAGATTAATTGGGAGAAAAGAAAAAAAGATTCAGCTTCGCGCCCTCTTTCCCAAGCATTACTAAAAGCATGACTTGGATGGATCCACAGCCCTCCATGAAAAGATCGTTATCTCTCCTGTTGCGTCCATTTTGAACGTTCCAAAGAATGGCCATTAACACACTAAAAGCCTCGTGCCTGGGTGCCACTGCCCTGTCCCACGGAAATTCGTAGAAACTCACATCCGTCTTATCTGCTTTCTACCCAACAGGGGCCCCATCCTCTGTTTTATTACCGGTCATCAGATCTTCAATGCTCCACCCATAGCTGCAGCGACTCCTCGGCGCTAGTCAGTCTACGTGGACGCCGGCCGACCGGCGCCACCCAATGTGTCTGAACTATGAGATGAAGGGACTTGGCTGTCAGCAAACGCTTTCACCAGGTTCTGCAGAAAAAAATCTCCCCTTGGCCCTCAGCTGCCATACGCTTTTACTGCAGTCAACTAGGCACCCTCTTCCTTTGAGCGCAGATAAAGCTTACCGCTATTCCTTCACTAGATAACACAAGCAAGTGTGTTAACTACCGCCAACCATTTCATCATATGAATGAAGTCAGATCGTATCAAATATAGCAACCAAGTAATAAAGATCATCTTCTCTAAGAACATTAAGCAACATGACACCATATCAAAAGTGAGAGTGCCCTGGAATCTCTCAGACTTACTGTTTAACTTTGGAGGATAGTATGTTCTGTCGAACATTTGCATTACGAAACCAGATCCCAGCGTTTGATATCACTACCACCACTACTTTTTCTGGTTTCGACTCTTGTCATTCTTCCACAGACATTCAGACACATTACTGAAAGTGCTCCACCAGACTACATACCCCACATTAATATTTTCTAATGGGTGTTCGAATATTTTTGGTCAGAATCTCTCCTGGAGACCGTGAAAATAATATATCGGAGATATGGAATCGAACAATGCATATGTTGTTGTCGGTGCTGTTGTTACTGCTGTCGTCGACGTCGTCGTCGTCGTTGTTGTTGTCTTCAGACTGAAGTGTGTTGTTTGATGCAAGTCTGCACACTAATCTACCAGGCGCAGCCCTCTTCATCTCTGCATAACTACTGCAAACTATATCCATTTGAATATCACTGTTATGAAAATGACGACAGCTTTTATTTAAGTACACTTACTAAATCGCGACAGGTTTTATTCAATACGAATATCCTCAGGTGGCAAAGTGGCAGAAATCTGCGAGTGTCTTGAATTAAAATCATTAATCGTCCAATAAAACATTGAAAGATACGTAGTGGAATCCGTCAAATACAATGCTTCACTTCGTTAACGCTGCTTGGCGTATTAAATCACGATACCGACGCATTCCTACCACTTTTTCACCTAAGGACATTCGTACAGTATACTTAATAAACGCATTTAAATAACAGCTGCAATTATTTTACTAACATCCACATTAATCAGCTGTGGATGCTGAACACCCTCCACAGTTCCCACCATCGTGACACTGACTATTTGTTAATACCTTGGAACACTTCCTTAAATTTTCAGGCAAAAATCATTCTTATAAATACAATAAATTAATTTTTATCTAAGAATATCGTGCGTTCTTAATATTTGTTAGTCATGAGCAAGGCAGATATGTTCAGACTTTCTAAATTTCAATTTATGGTTACATGGTTGCTTTGATTCATAACTGAAGCAGTTTCGTGGACTTCCCAGAGCCTCATCTGATTCATTATACCCTCATTACATTAAAAAATTTTCATTTGTCTTGACCATCGTATTTTGTAATTTTTTCCGCCTTTCAGTGTGGCGTAAGGCCGAAACGCGTAAGGCAGAATAAAATCAATACATACTTTGATCAAGACTAAAATCAGTTTTTCAGCGCTTTAAAAATGGCAGCTACTTCTCACAAATCATTCATGGATTTTGCTGCTGACATCCTCATTATTTATCCGAGCCACCCATCTGTCCTCCAGTAGCAGTACATTCTTGAAGTTTCTATTCTCTTCTCGTCTGAACTGTTTATCATCCTAATTTTCCTTGTTGCAACATTACACCCCATTTCTGTAGAGAGGCATATAAACATTTTGCGTTCATTTATTATTTCCATAGATTGGAACATGAACCTATCAATACTGATGCGAAGTACCCTCTGGTATGGACTGTGAAATGATCTGTAGAAGATACAAGCTGTTTCGAGGTATTTACATCTAACGTCGGGGTGACAATTAGGCATCTTTTTATTATTGTTATGCACCTGAGAGACAATAGGGCGTAAACCTTATGCGGCGTGTGTATGCAATGTCCATGGTCCAGTCATTTGCTCCAGATGGATATCTTCCTCCGCTTAGAGACACTCATTCTTAACGTTTTCTTACTGAACATCATTCAATCAAGTTACTAGCCAGTATGCAGATGCCAGCACACGTGGTTTGTAGAGCCTGCTAGCTCGGTATAACCTCGTTGTACCTGGGACATTGAGTCCACTAACAAGATGCTTAGCGTCGCTGGGAAGCTTGAGCGAACATTTTGTCTGCAATAAAATCTGTTCCCCATGACGTGACGTGTCGTCCCTTGACGTTTAATACCAAGACCGTAAAACAACTTGTATGTGTAGTTATAAATGGATTTTTTGGTGATAGTTAACTGTATTCTTTATGACTCTCCAAATTTATAATTTTGTATTCCTTTTCCATTTTTCGAACTAAATGCACTTTTCATCTGCTAGCTGGGCTTCCAAAGTAAGTTCCTACAAAATTATCCTTACACTGTCGATCACCTCCATCACACAAGGATAAGCGAAACTGGAGTTTTCTTTGCTGACATGAGAATTGTAACACGACTATCGGTGACTGCTGCATTTATTACAGATTCCATTCCGTATAAATGTGGTTTCATCACTAAATCTAACGAAAAATAAATTTACATTAAATAAGTCCCTCATTGTAAATCATATATCTGCAAGAGACTTTTTTGTCAGTTTTAAAAGTCGTACGTCGCCTTCTGAGATACTGACAACGTTATGTTACGACGCTGGTAAGCGTTCCGCATCTCCGCGCCTCGGGTGTCTACCTGCTGCAGTCACCTAATTTGTTGAAGAGGACTACAGGAGCGGACAGAGAGCCGCAAACTAAGCTTATTTGCTGGCCGGCCATTACGCTGCTGACCTAGATCCTCCCCTCAGCCCCCCCCCCCCTACCTATGCAGACACCCACCGCCGTAAAAACCAGGCTACGCCAGCATTGCCCGTTTCACAGCCGCGCTCGGTGCGACTCGCTCACCCCGAGTGGTGGTCAGGTGCTCCAGCCGCTTTTCATTAGCGCCTGCCAGCGACGGCAGCGCAGCCAGCCCGCACGAGGCGAAACTCAGCGGCACTCACCATCGAGCGATGAAAAATGTTTCTTGCCCTCGGGTATGACGCTCAAAAAATTGTTTCTGCACACTGGCCACTCAATGGTGTCAAATTACATGCTCCCTCAAAGATCGGATGGCAACTACCCGTAAGCCCATTATTGGTCACACAGCATTTAAAATGCATGTTATTACATAACATCTGTTTGCAGAAAGCTGGTAACGCTTACAGTACCGGACTGATATCATCGAAGCAATGTTTTGTTTATATGACACATGTTTTATAGCACAATTAAATAAAAAATTTTGTAAATGTGCCGCTGAAAATAGTAATACAAGGAGAGATTGCTGTCCCAATGCGGCAACTAGAATTTGGCGACCGAGACGCCAACTCATCGTCCAGTCTCAACATCCATCTCTTACACGCACAGGTGAATGTTACAGAGACCAGCTGGATGGTCCTTCTCCTACCGCAACCCCTGGAGACTGTAACTTCACCGACACAATAGGTGACCCGGTGGCGCTCGAATTGTGCCACGGTGGTTCGATAAACACTCCACGGCCATAAGGGCGCTCGGCTAGCCCTCTAGTGCACCTGCGCTCCACTCTACGGGACACGCCTGGGAGGCTGTAGAGATGGACGTGCGCCTTGCACACTGCTTCGTCAGATCTACGTGACTTATGAACAGTTAATGAGGGGCGATGGTTCAGCATGGTTCCCTAGTACTTCAACTGACTTATGGAGTCCGAACGCCAAACACAAGCAGAGAAGTGTCTCTAATGTACGTGCTCATTGGTGTCGAGTCCCCACTTTCCTTCCATCAATTGTCCTGCAAATAGCTGTAGCAGCGGTCTGAGTCTATTTTATTGTTATTATAACTATTACATCTGTTATTATTAAGTTATCCCATGGATACGCCCGTTGAATAATTAAATTCCCCGTTCAATATCAGAGGAAAATCTAAATTTACAACAGCAGTTTTGCATAGACTATACCTACTGCGTAAGAGAACCTCATTAACCGCTTAGTAGCCAAAATTCTTCAATTGCGTGCTCCGATACCACAAGGATACTAGGAAACATTAGAGAATTTTATCTAATTATATTTTTGTCTCAGCGTCATCCTGCCTAGCTTCACATTTGATATTTGCACGTTTTCAGCATGGTTAATTCGCAAGATAGTATGTTTTCGAGAGATCTTCAGTTTCCAAAGGTGTTGAATTCTAATAGATTTTGATATAAGGTTGAAAAGATCTTTTTGTGACGCAAATATGGGTATATAACAAACCGATTATCAGCGTATTAGGCTACCATCAGGTGACAACTGAAAAGCATCCACAAGATAAACTAGTGTGTAAGAAAACAAGTCTTTAAAATCGAAGATATAACAGTGCACTGAAACTTACGTCATGACATTACGCAAGATACCTCAAACTGAGAGCTAATCATTCGTGTTACATGTCAAATAAGTTACTGTATTTTTAGCAGCCTAAACTACTAACTACTGTAATTAATATCCTATGTGAACCTTGTTTAGTTGAATTGTTCCATTTTTTTTAAGCTAGGCTGTAAAACTCACACACACACGCACATAGACACACACACACATACACACACACACACACACAATCCGTTTCTGTGTTTCTGAATTCCACTTAAACAATGGATTATGTTCTTAAACACATTCTTGAATATAATAGATAAAAACGATTTATTTTGATATTTGCAATTGTATTATATACAGATAAATTTCATTAGTTTAGCTGCCATTCGCGTACAAAATATAGCCATTATTGCTATGAAATAAAAAACTACCACGTCTACTTCTTCGAACGCTTCGAGAGGACGGAGGAGCTGATAACGATGCAGTTAGGACCCTTTAACACCAAATCGTGATGTATTTTAGTAGATAGACTATCCAATAACGAAACATTGCAAGGTTACTTTTTTTTATCCCAAGCTACCGTTAGACGGACACTATAGACAATCAACTAATAATTTAACTAATTTTCAGTACCCGTTTTTGAAAGTGTAATTACAGGACCCAAACCGTAAAGTAAGATATTTTACATAGTCTCCATTAAAAGGATTCACGACAAAACTTATTTGTAAAGAAAATTATAGTTTCCCCTCCATGAGAAACAGTAAGAGAACATTCATGCAAGAAACATATGAAGTTTCCCGAGGGATAATCGTGAGGACCTCAGAACCACTATTAATTACTTAATAGACCAGCACCTTTTTCAATTGTATTCGTCTGTCGTACAGTTCACACAGTTACTACTTCAACACGAGGGTTTTCGATAGTTATACGTGCACCATGTTCGGTTGGCATATCTTGTGTCGTACCAGAGTAATGCTAAAATATATCACATCCACTTTTTAGACAAGATGACTCTCATGTATAGAAAATCAAATAACTTATGCGTAATGCTAAATTAAATAAAAATGCACCAGTTTACACAAAGTAATATTTACAGAAATACCGCAAACGACAAGCTGGAACTAATTAAGTGGTTCGAAAAAACATCACACAATAAATGTTTTATGGAGCTGCTTCGTTTTAACGAAGCACATCGGTCGCAAACGCCACAAAAAGTCTAAGTAGTGAACAAAGTAAAAAGTACCTCCGAGTTTGGCTTAAAGAGATACTTCGAGTGACTACATTCCCTTCTATGTGTCCGCCGCTTGCTGACAACACGAACCAGGAAGTCTCCTGCAAGGCTGCTTTTCCGGACATCCGGGCACGGCTGCACTTTCGTTCACAGGTGGTGACCCTAGCTCGTTCCTTCCAACCAAATAATTGGCGTTAATTATTGGTTAAACCGTCGATCGGAAGAAATGGAAGAGCAACTTCCGTCAGCAAATTATGTGTTCTTTCTGCATGCTAATTTTCCATAAGCATAGAAAAAAGTCACCCTGTATAAAGTTTTTTTTTAATATGTGAGAATTGGTCACCGCCAAATTGTGATTTATACAAATAGAGTAACAAAAAGAAGCTTGTATTCCACCGTCGAACCATCGCTCTGCAACAGACACTGTAAATATTTTCTGCATGGTACAGTCTCTTGTTTCATAATCCAAGGTTGTGTGGTTGTAATGCAGTTTCATTCACAGACTGAGTTATGGCGTTTAGATATAAAAGTTCTTCGACAGGCTATGAGGAACTGGAATATGAAGAAGTCACCAGGAGCTATAATATGAAGAAGGCGCCGGAATACGGATCAATATACCCAGAGGCTGTGTGAAAGGGCGGAAAACATGTTACATAACATCGATGCGTAAGAAAGGGTCACGTAATGACCCATAAAACTACAGGGATTTGGCAGTGATCCCTTTCGTCGGAAGACTGTACTCGAAGGTACTGATAGATCTGGTAGAGAAAGGAACAGGTCATAAGCAGCAAGAAGAACAAACAGGATTCCGAGCAGGAAGGTCGGTAATGAACAACATCTTCACACTGAAACTAATACGTGAAAACACGAGAAGATTGGATTGGAGGGGCACGTTGCATTGCTTGACTTAAAGAAACCATATGACAAAGCATACACCAACAAACTGTGGGAAAAGTTTAAAGAGACAGAGTTGGATAAAAGACTGCTAAAGGCTGCTATGAAATTATATGAAAATAACACATCGAGAGTAATGATTGGGAATAGTTGGACAGAAGATTTCGAGGTGAATGAGGGTCTCCGGCAGAGATGTGGGCTGTCACAGAGCTTCTTTTAGCTTTATCTTGGAGAAATCCTGCAGACTTGGCATAGAAAATGCCAGGTTGTGGGAGTCACAGTAGCGGACAGCAAGATATTTAGCCTGTGTTTTGCAGATGAACGGCTTTGCACTAGCAGAAGAAAATGATGTGAGTTATTTGATAAGAAAGCTTAAAGAGGAATGCAAAAAGGCTGACATGAAGATGTACATGCGTTAATAGTTTGAATGTAGTTGGAGAAGTAATTGCAGGTGTGAAAAAGGCAAAAGACCTTGGAGTATTGTTTAATATATAGGGCACAAGTAGTGGTGAAATCGCTAGTAGGATTTATAAAGGACGAGCTGTAACAGGGGCAATGAACTCTGTTATTTGGGAAAAAGAGACAAGAGAGACGAATAGAAGGTGCAAGAGTACAGTATAGTATTGAACGGATCAGAAACCTGGGACATTAGCGAATAAAATAAGAATAAGCTGCTTGCCACGGAGATGGATTACTTAAGACGAAGCTCAAGCTGTACTACAATAGATGGATGAAATTACATAGGGACATGTGTGACGACATCCAAAAATCAGCTGATGAATTTTGGCATTGTCAACAGGATGAATGAACACAGGATACAAAATAGAATATTATGATGGATATCAACCCAGCGGAAAAAATGGGTACGCCACGACGCAACTGACAAAAGGAAATGGAGGAGGCAATGGAAGCAAGGAAAATTGACGTTGAGGAAAGTCAAGACGGGAAAAGACGGCGACTGGGGAAGGAGAAGCAGCGCCAGCGGTAAGAAGCGATATATGAAACCACTAGCTGACGACTGTATTGTCCCAGACTGTTTTAACGAATAAAAATATTCATTTGTACCAGCATAAAAGACAAGCGAGATTGCAGTACAAAAACAACAGCCTACAACTAAATTGATTTAGCAGTGCGTAAATGAGGATGGCTAGCCAATTC